>NW_027117986.1:0-246576 GCF_038497935.1 Neoaidaea tothii
CCGGAGGCTCACCAGCCTCCCCTCTGCGGCTATGCGCCACGCGGCCGCCCTGCCCGCAGGGCAGCCACCCTCGACGGAGTCGCCGCCGGAGGCTCGTCGCACACGCTACTGTGGCGCATAGCCGCCCGCAGGGCCTACCCTCGACGGAGTCGCCGCCGGAGGCTCACCAGCCTCCCCTCTGCGGCTATGCGCCACGCGGCCGCCCTGCCCGCAGGGCAGCCACCCTCGACGGAGTCGCCGCCGGAGGCTCACCAGCCGGCCGAGCGGCCGGCGTGCCCGGAGCGGCTATACGATCTGCCGCGGCGTCCGGGTGACGTTGCGGCTATATGCCGTGTTTGGCAGACGCGGCGCGCTAGCTTAACCACACAAAGTCAACGACGCACACGCGCGACACAGCGTCCGCGCGGCAGGATGGACGAAACAGGCGTGCTGACGAACCAGCCGCTGATCATCGACAATGTGAGCAGCGGGCGCGGCCCGCAGGCAGCGCTGACGGCAGGGTTCCGGAGAGATAAAGGCAGGGTTCGCCGGCGACGAGGAGCCCAAGTGCTTCTTCCCCTCCTAGTAAGTGCGGCGCGGGCGGGCTGACGGCAGCGTGGGCCGGCCGAAGCACACGCGGATCATGGCCGGCGCGGTCGAGGGCGAGACGTTCATCGGCAGCCGGGCGCAGGAGCTGCGCGGGCTGCTGAAAATCCGGTACCCGGTGGAGCACGGCATCGTCAAGAACTGGGACGACATGGAGCGGATCTGGAGCCACGTGTACTCGCAGGAGCTCAAGGTGACGCCCGAGGAGCACCCGGTGCTGCTGACGGAGGCGCCGCTCAACCCGCGCGCGAACCGCGACACGGCCGCGGAGGTGTTCTTCGAGACGTTCAACGTGCCCGCGCTCTTCACGTCGATCCAGGCGGTGCTGTCGCTGTACTCGTCCGGGCGGGCGACGGCGCTGGTGCTGGACTCCGGGGACGGGGTGTCGCACACGGTGCCGATCTACGAGGGCTTTGCGATCACGAGCGGGATCCGGCGCGTGGACCTGGCCGGGCGCGACGTGACCGAGCACCTGGCGCTGCTGCTGCGCAAGGGCGGCGGCGCGGTGCTCAACACGTCGGCCGAGCGCGAGATCGTGCGGGCGATCAAGGAGCGGCACTGCTACGTGTCGGCGGACGTGCGGCGGGAGGAGCGCGAGCTGCGCAAGGCCGAGCGGCGCGACGAGTTCCGGCTGCCGGACGGCAACACGGTGCGGCTCGGCAGCGAGCTCTTCCGCGCGCCCGAGATCATGTTCGAGCCCGACACGGTCGGGCTCGAGTGCGCGGGCGTGCACGAGATCGTGGCCGAGTCGATCCGGCGCGCGGACCTCGACCTGCGGCGGCAGCTCTACAGCAACATCGTGCTCTCGGGCGGCAACACGCTCACGCGCGGCTTCGGCGACCGGCTGCTGGGCGAGATGCGCCGGCTGGCGCCCAGGGACACCAAGCTCAAGATCTACGCGCCGCCGGAGCGCAAGTACAGCACCTGGATCGGCGGCTCGATCCTCGCCGGGCTGGGCACGTTCAAGAAGATGTGGGTGACGCTCGAGGAGTGGCGCGAGAACCCGGACCTGGTCCACATCAAGTGCATGTGATTGAGCTAGTAACCGGCCTGCTTGAGGTAGTACTGGGCCGTCTTGACGGCGTTGTGGCCAAACAGCCACGGCTGGAAGACCACGTCCGACCACGGGTTGGGGTTCTTGATGTCGTACTCGGGCACGGCCGCGCGCGCCATGGCCTCCTCGTCCAGCACGTACTCGTGCAGGTCGACGGCCTCGTCGTTGAGCGCGGCCGCCAGCCGCAGCATGTCGGCGTCGCGGCGCTGCTGCTGCGGCCCGTCGGCCAGGTGCCAGAAGTCGGCGTTGCGCATCGAGCCCAGCTGGACGCGCGTCGCGCGCGGCTCGCGGACCTTCTCGTAGAGCCGCAGCAGCGCGGGCACGTCCGCGGGCGACCGCGCGGCCGACACCAGCTCGGCCACGGTCACGCCGTCCTCGATGGCCTGGGCCGCGCCCTGCGCCAGGTACGGCACGGTCGCGTGCGCCGAGTCGCCCAGCAGCGCGAGCTTGCCGGACGGCGACACCCACGTGTCGAGCCGCTTGAGGTAGCACACCTTCCACTTGAGCACGACGTCGATCATGCCCAGGATCTTGACGAGCTTGGGGTCCCAGTCCTTGTAGGTCTCGAGGACCTCGGCGCGGGTGGCCTTGTTGGCCCAGAGGCCGTCCTCGAGCTCGTCGCCGGGCGCGAGCATGACGACGTTGTAGAGCGTCTTGTTGCGGATCGGGTACGCGATCACGTGGCCGCCCGGGCCCATCCAGCAGTTGGTGAACGGCGAGTCGAGCAGCTCGGCGAGCTCGGGGTGCGCGCGCATCTTGGCGGCGTCGATCGTGGTGCGGTACGCGATCGACCCGGACGGCACGTACTCGTCCGTGAGCTCGGGCATCATGAGCGAGCGCACGAGCGAGCGGATGCCGTCGGCGGCGAGGACAAAGTCGGCCGTGTGCACCGAGCCGTCGGCGAGCGTGACGGAGGGCGCGGCGTCGTCGTAGGCGACCACGCGCGAGTTGATGCGGATGTCGACGCCGTTGTCGACGGCGCCGTCGTGGAGGATCCGGTGGTAGTCGGCGCGGTGGATGAGCCAGTAGGGCGCGCGGTAGCGCTTGGTGAGGAAGGGGTTGAGCGGCGTGGAGCCGAGGAGGGCGCCGTTGGCGAAGCGGCGCATGGAGACTGCGCGGGGGAGCACGACGTGGCCGGCGAACTTGTCGGTGAGGCCGAGGTACTCGACGAGACAGGTGGTGTTGGGGGGCATCTGGATGCCGGCGCCGACCTCGCCGAGCGCGGGGGCCTGCTCGAAGACCGTGACCGAGTGGCCCTTGCGGGCGATGGCGATGGCGGCGGCGAGGCCGCCGAGGCCGGCACCGATGACGATGCACGACAGCTTGGTGGCGGCCTGCTCGGGAAGGGACGAAGACGACATTGAAGACGGAGACCTGGCGAACGGGACCGCGGAGGCGTGCTTTTATCGTGGGCGTTTTACAGCGGGCTGGCGAGGTTGCGAAGACGGCTGCGGACGACGAGGTTGACGGCTGTGGAGCGCCGGGGCGCTCTTATACCGGCGGGCGGCGGGCGGAGGGCCGGCGGCGGGGCGGCCGGGCACGCCGGCGCGCGGCACACGCGCCCCGCATCGCGAGGGCCGGCGCCCGGTGCGCGGTTGCGTGGAGCGCGATGGCCGGGCGAACGCAGTGCCGGGGACGTTGGGTGCCTGGCGGCCACGCTAGGCCGGGTAATTGCGGGGGGCCGGCTAAGCACTGGGCCGCGGCGGCAGAAGGAATGGCCGCGTGGCGCGCGGCGGTGCGGCGGCGGTGCGCCGCGGGCCCCCGGCCCCTGCCGCGCACGCACAGACGGCGATCAGCCCGGCGGCGCAGATGCAGGCTAGCGCCCGAGCGGCCAACGGCCGCGGCATCCCTGGCTGCTGGTAGACACCGGCTGCAGCGTGGCCGCCCGCGCCGGCGGCCCGCGCCCGATCCGGCCGCGCTCCGCCGCCGCGACCCGGCCCGCCGGCGCCGGCAGGGGCGCCCTCCAGCGTGGTGGTCGCGGCGCGGCGTAGCGCGCCGCCCGCCTTTAGAGTTCGCGCGCGCAAATTTTGGCGCTTTCGCCGCCTCCCGGTTGTTTACTGTGTTTACGCGCCACCTGCACGACACTGGCCAGCACCCGCACCTCCAGACGCCCCGATCGAGCGGCCACCACAGCACGTCCAGCGCACCATGGCGCCAGAACTCAGGCGCGGCACAGACGCGACCGCGTCGAGCGCCCAGGCCGCGGCCGTGCGGGCCACGGCCGACGCAGGCCCGGCCGACAACATGCGCGGTAGGTGCGCGCGCGGCTCCGCTGACCGCAGAATACAAGATCGTCGTCCTCGGCGCCGGCGGCGTCGGCAAGTCCGCGCTGACCGTGCGGTTCGCCCAAGGTACGCCCCGCGCCGCGCGCGCTGACCCCAGGCGTCTTTGTGGACTCGTACGACCCGACCATCGAGGACTCGTACCGCAAGCAGGTCGAGCTCGACGGCCGCACGTGTGTGCTCGAGATCCTCGACACGGCCGGCGTCGAGCAGTTCACGGCGATGCGCGAGCTCTACATCAAGAACGGCCAGGGCTTCCTCCTCGTGTACTCGCTCACCGACGCGGCGTCGCTGCGCGAACTGCAGAAGCTGCACGAGCAGATCGCGCGCATCAAGGACCGCCGGTCGGTGCCGATCGTCGTCGCCGGCAACAAGTCCGACCTCGACGGCCAGCGCGCGGTGTCGGCGGCCGACGTGGCCGACGTCGTCGGCGCCTGGGGCGTCCCCCATCTCGAGGTACGTGTGCGCGCGCGCCCGCTGACCCAGTGCTCGGCCCGCGTGCACCACAACGTGGACGACATCTACATGAACCTCGTGCGCCAGATCATCCGCCGCGAGTCGGTGTTCACGCCGACGGCGCTGGCCAGCGAGAAGTCGCCGGAGACGGACTCGCGCCGCAGCAGCCGCAACAACGGCTCGAAGCGCTCGTCCGACGGCCGCCGCCGCTCGAAGCGCAAGATGTGCGTCATATTGTAGACCGGCCAAGGACACTCTCACGAACTTATGCGATACCGGAACACTCATGAATATGTACAGTTAATGACGAACGATTGCTCGACCGAGCCGACCCGTGAGCCGCACGCGTGCGGGGCACGCGTTTGCGCGTCTAGGCCCCGGCACGTTCTAGAACGGCCGCGCGCCGCCCGGCCGCGCTGCGATCTGCGCCGAGCTCACGCGACCGCTGCTGCGAGGGCCGACGTGGCGCCGAGCGCCGCCGGCAGGAAACGCACCGCGACGGCGACCACGCCGCCGCGCTGCCCGCCGGCCAGGCCCCCGGATCGGCGCTGTGGCGAGCGCCTGGCCGTAGCGGTGCGTGGCCTGCCTACTGCCATTGTGCACCGGTCATTGCGCCTGCGCCCCCGTCGCCACCGGCCTGACGCCGTGCTATCGCGAGCAGCCGGTCGCGTGCCGGTCGCGTACGACCACGCCATGGCCCGGCCCGGTGGCCGATCCGGTAGGGCTGTACGGCTACGAGGACGCGGACTCACGCCATCGGCGGCGGCGAGGTCATATGACGGGCCGTGGCCCGCGATTTGCCGATACGACCCGCGGGCGAGCCGTGTGCTGCCGATCGTACCCGGGTCCGCGCGCGACCCGTCGGAGCAGCCGTGCAAGTGTAGCTGTGGCGTCCGACGGTACCCCGCCGTACCGGGCACCCAACCCAGCCGTGTCTCGGTACATGTTGGCGTACCCTTCTCGCGCGCTAGCCAAATGCGACCGCGCCTGCCGACTGGGCGTCGACGCACGTTTAGGATTTGCGAGACTCATTCGTCAGCAAGACCCAGTCTGGACTGCGAGGCCGAGTCGGCGATGACATTCGCCGCATGCGGGTGGCCGTGCGGGTGGCCGTGCATCCCACGGACCTCCCGCACAGCCGGCGCGCGGCCAGCACTGCGTACGGCAATGGCAAGGCTGGCAAGGCCGAGCACCGAAGCACCAGCACCAACGAGCAGGCGGCACCAGCCGCCCGGGAGCAACAGGATCAGCGCGAGGCTGGCGATCGACCCAGCGAGGGGTGCGCCAGCCGCCCGGCCAAGGTTTGACTCTGCCGTGCGGGCGGCGGAGCCGCACGCCGGCAACGTAGGCGGCGGATCAGATAAGATATATGTACGGCTGCCGGCTGCGCTGACACAGAGGCGCGGTCTGGGCCAGCGACGGCCAACAGGCGCGACAACATTCCGCCGCGGCCGTACTCGGCATGCGGGGCCTGAGTCGGGGCGCGCTGATCTGGATCTGATAACAGCAGTCGCGGTCGCCACCCTGTCGGAATGGCCGGCTATCTGGTGGCAAGCGGTCGGGCCGATCAGCGACGGGCGGCCAGGCCCCTGTAGAGGCGACAACCCCGCCGGCGACGGCGGCTGCGCCTGCGTGACGTCCGGCGGATGGCGGTGGCCGCTGCGAGCGGACGGGCCTCTAGGCGGCCGCAGTGTGGACCGCGGCAGTATCAGATCTCGAGGCCCACTTGGAGACCGAAAGAGGCAGCCCAGCGCACTAGTAGCAGGCGACGGCCGCTTGCCGGACGCAGCCTGGCGCTGGCGCCGGCGCGCTGGAGCGGGCCCGGAACAGCCTACGGTGGGCCCAAAGCGGGTCGTACGACGTAGCAACCGTGCCTGGACGGCCGCTTACGGAAGAATGGACCGCTCGCGGCCGGCGGCGCGTCGCCGCTAGCACTGGCACTTACCGCCTGAGGACTCTCAGAGCACTGGCGCGGACGAGTCTGGAACTGGGCCGATTGCAGGTCTTATTAATGGCAGCCAGCGGGCTGACGAGCAATTTGTGGTCATCTCTGGCCGCCGGCGTGGGCGGAGAGCCCATGACGCGCATGCCGACCACGGACGCTAGAGGCTGTGATCCGGCGGCCAGTGGGGGCGGCCGCGTGCCGAGGGGCCCGGCGCCGGCGGCGCCAGGGGCCCGTGGCGGTCGGAGGACGGGCGGCCGGCGGCGCGGCCACTGCGTAGTGGACGAGCGGCGCCGGATGCGGGGCCGCGGCCGCTGGCCAGAGGCCGGCCGGGCGGTGGCCTGGCCACTGGGGTCCAGTGGCCCAGGCGGGCGGCCGACCAGTCGGCTGGGTCGCATTCGTATCCACTCACAGTCACAAACGGTTCCAGTGCCCTGGATTGCACCGTTCGCGATGCCCAAAGTTTACTTGACACATAGCGGTCGCTACCACTAGCCGGCCGGCCGCCCGTCTGGCCGGGCAGCGGCCCCGCCAGGCGTCTGTCGGCGGCCCGTCTGGACGCCCGGCCGTGGCCGCCGCGGTCCACTGGCCGCAGGCGCGCCCGCAGCCGTCTTCGTCAGCGGCAAGCCACAGGGCGCCAGGCGCACGGCGCCCCGGACGGGCAAGCCAAGAGATAATGGAGCAACGCTAGCCTCATGGGGAGCGTTCCCGTCTATCTTGCATGGACGCGCATATCTATCAGCGGCAAGACGTTCGGATAGGCCAAATAAGCTCAAGCGCGCATCATTGAATTTCCCCTTTAGGCTAGCCCAAGCACACACGTCTATGGTACCTTTTGTACATCATATTTGGCCATCCACACACAACGTCGGCCGCCCCGGCACAGTATTACTGATCCAACGACCGATCGGTGGCCCCACGCCACACGTCCGCAGCGTATCGCAGCGCGCACAGGCGATGGTACCCAGCGCCCCCCGGCCGTACACGGCGTACCCGGGCGTACCCTCGTCCGTACCGCTCGCGCTGTCGGTATCTCCGCACTATTATCTCTGGCATTATCGAGAACGCACCTAGTACCGGCGGCTCGATAGCGACCGCGCCCGCAGCCACGTCCGTCGCGGTGTCTTCCCGCACTAGGGCAAGTGGGCGCCGCCGGCGGCGGGCTCGTCGCCGCGTTGACAAATCTACAATACCTTACTCTTGTCTGGCCCTGTCTAGTTCGAGACCGTGGCTCATACTGCCCGTCTTTCTAGCCGGCTCCAACGTGGCTAGTATGTCCTAGGGCGCCCAGTGCAGGGCCACCATGCTCGTTTTGCCCCTCTCACGCCTGCCCCCCTGCCCGTCCTAGTGAGCCTATCGGCCGACGACGGCGTCGGCGTTGTCGCCGCTGCTCATTTATATCCTATGCCTTTACCTGCCTTCCTTTTTTTTTCTCATCCTCTCTTCCATCAGTAATTCCTCTAGTCTTACCACTGTAAGGAATCAACAATGGGTTACTTCATCGAAAAGATTCCGATCGAGCTCAGCCCCAACCGGGGTCCTCGTGACTTCATCAAGGCTGGTACGGGCTACTCGCGGATGTTTGCCCCGACGTACAACATCATCGTCGTCGGCATCTTCCTGCTGGTCGCCTTCTCGTACTTCTACTCGATCCGTTTCAAGAGCGGTGGTGAGAAGCAGCCGCTGCTTGCTGGCCAGTCCAGCAAGCCCGGCCGCATGACGCTCTACTACCGTCGTGTGCGTTCGGTGCTGCTGTACCAGCCCCCGGGCCGCTACTCGGAGGCCTACGGCACCATGCTGGTTCTCGGCGGCTACCTGGCCCTGAACCTGTTCTACGCCTTCTACAGTAAGTTGTCGCACGCGCTCGGCGCTGACCGCAGGATCGACTGGCCACCGCACCATTCTCGGTGACCGCTTCGGTCTGCTGGCTGTCGTCAACATGCCGCTGCTGTTCGTTCTGGGTGCCAAGACTGGTCTGCTGGTCCAGTGGACCGGCTGGTCGCACGAGGGCTACAACATCCTTCACCGTCACTGCGGCCGCATTGTCTGCCTGTCGGTTGTTGGCCACATTGTGTGCTACTCGATGGCCTCGCCCATCTCGGTCATGCTCCACGTCACCACCATCTTCGTCGCCTTCCTGGCCTCGATTGGCTGGATCCTGATCCTGATCTCGTCGTTCGCCCCGCTCCGCGCTAAGATCTACGAGTTCTTCCTCTACATCCACGTCTACGTCGTCGTTGCCTCGCTGCCCCTTCTGTACTTCCACTTCGAGCGTGTCCGCCCGTACGTCATCACGTCGGCTGTCATCTTCGTCTGGGACAGAATCAACCGGTTCAAGAACGCTCACCACGTTGTTGCGCACACCACCATCCTGTCGGGCAACACCGTCAAGCTGTCGCTCAACTGCAACTCGACCTGGCGCGAGATCCACTGGAAGACTGGCCAGTACGTGTACGTCACCATCAACGAGCTCGCTCGTTCGCAGGCGCACCCGTTCACCATCGCTTCGCCCCCCAACCCCAACACTCTGGACCTGATCATCCGTGCCCGCAAGGGTTTCTCGAAGGACCTCTTCCTGTCGGAGAAGTCGGAGCACTCGGTCACCTTCCACGGCCCCTACGGCTCGCCGCCCACCTTCGAGGGCTGCAACCGTGTCATCCTGCTTGCGGGTGGTGCCGGTATCTCGTACACCTACCCCGAGGCCATCGAGCTCGCTTCGTCGAACTCGTACTACTCGGGCTCGGCTCCCGACGTCGACTTCCTGTGGGTTGTCCCCAACCGCGACTTCACCAACTGGGTCGACCTCAAGGACAACTACAACGTCGACTTCAAGATCTGGGCCACTGCCGAGCAGGGCCGCCCGGACATCAAGAAGTACGTCAAGGACTCGATCATCGCTGCCGGCCCCGGCGCCAAGGTCGCCGTTGCCTGCTGCGGTCCCGCCCCGCTGGTCCGCGACGCCCGCAACGCCTCGTCCGAGCTCCTCTGGGACGGTCTGGACGTCCACTTCTACTCTGAGAACTTCGGCTGGTAAGCGTATCGCTTGCCTTCATCTGTTCTCGCAGCAATGGCACTTTACACTTTCTGGTTATTAGATGGGTTTGTTTTGTTATGAATGTGGTTTATGATTCACGGGGATGATTTTGGGGCATGTTTCTAAATAATATATGCATTTGTACGGGGTTGCGGCCGATATCATGACCTGTCGGCCGCCAGCCAGTACGTCTGCTTATACTAATTAATCAAAACTGAAAAAAGAAAAGGAAAAGAAATTTGGACAGGATCTTGGAGATTAATGACGGTTTCAGTGTATATGTTAAATAGAATAAGCATTTGAATGATTAGCCTGCCGATGAGAACTACAGTACTTGTCTGGGATTATGTATGGTTCGATGTGGACTTTGTTTACGATATAGTGTCTCTGTCAACTGAGGTCTTGTTCAAATCGCTTTCCGTTTTTTTTTTTTTATTAACGAGTAACTCCGGCGGCGTGCCGCTCGGATCGTTTATTAAAAGAATTGCTTTGATCAATTGAGGGGAAGCAGGGGACTTGCATTTGTCTGTTGATGAAAATTATATAGGCGCAACTAGAGTAATAGATCTTAATGGTATAAATGCAGTCTGTGGGCGTAGGGGGAGGCCTGGAATGGCCGGAGAGGAGTGGGCCGCCGAGGTGGCGCACGGGTGGTGTGGTGGCTGGTGTGGCGCGGGCGGCGGGCCTCCGGCGGAGCGCCGCGGCCGGGTAGCGCCTGCGCGCCGGGTAGCCCGCCGGCCGGGCGCACGTCCGGGTAGCACGGGCAACGCGGGCCCGCGCCCGCGGGTAAGCTCGGATAGGGCAAGGCAGCCGCTCCAGTAGCGCGGGCCCAGCGCACGTTGGCGCGGCCGACGGCCGGCTAGCGCCATACGGTCTGGGGGCGCGCCGGCGCACCTTAGCGGTGCACCGGCGGCTCGGTAGGCTGACGCCGTCGGGCGCGTCGAGGACGCCGGGGTGAGACCCCGCTCGTATTTCGGCGAAGCCGCGACGCCCGGGCCGGCGGCACAACGCGTCGCCGAGGCGCCAGTGACGCTACGCGCGTCCAGAGCGGTCGACGGCGCGGTGACGGCGGACGCCCCTGGCCCCCTTGCTGGGTGGGTCGCCGGGCGGAGGGCGCGGGCCGCTGGAGCCGCACGAGCCGCACGAGCCGCACGACGCGCGCGCACGTGGCGCACGTGCGTGTCACGTGCGGCCAGGCACGGTGCATTCAACGACGGAACAGGCCCTGCCAAAAATTAACTAATAAGACATTACACCAAGCAGGAGATTATTACATATATATTGATAAGTATAAACTAGTGCCGCGGCCACGGGCCCGCGAGGGCGAGTAGAAAGAAGATTTCAATTGACCGTGGGAAGCCCACACTACCGGGATCGTGTTACACTATGGACCGCCGGGCACTTAGAAGACACCGAAGAAGATGGCGGCAAGGATACCGCCAACCAGGGTCGACGAGGTGCCGACCAGGGCCGGCGACGCAGCCGACGACGACGAAGCAGCCGACGACGACGAGGTGGTGGTAGAGGCAGCCGACGACGACGAGGCGGCGTGGGTCGACGACGAGGTCGAGGTCGACGAGGCCGAGGTCGACGACGAGGCAGCCGAGCAAGTGTACTTCGAGCCCTTGATGTTGCTCGACGACTTCATCTTGTTGAAGGTGGCGCACGAGAAGTCGCCGGTCGACTTGACGGTAACGGCACCCTTGACCAGGGTAAGGTCGGGGAAGGTAGCGTTGTCGAAGTCACCGTACAGGGTCAGGGCACCGTTGTCGGTCTTGAGGACGGGGAAGCCCGACAGGTCGTCGAGCTGCGAGTTGTTGGCGATCTCGAGACCGGCCTCGTTGATGGTGGTCAGCTTGGGGAACGAGATGTTGGTGAGCTCATCGTTGTCGTCGATGGTGATACCGCCGGCGGTGGTCAGGTTCGAGGCCTCAAACGAGGTGAAGGTGTTGTTGATCAGCAGCAGCGAGCCGTTGACGGTCGACAGCTTGGGGATCGAGACCGACTCGACGTCCTGGATGGTCAGGTTGTTGGCCCACAGCAGGGACGGGAACGAGATGGTGGCCGAGTTGCCGTTGAACGAGATGTCGATCGAGTTCGAGGCGTACGACAGGTCCATCGAGACCTCCGACAGGTACAGGTTGTTGTTCAGGTCGAGGGTCGTGACCGACGAGAGGTCAATGCCGTCCAGCGACGTCAGCGACGTGTCCGAGATGTAGACCGACGGGCACGAGGTGACACCGGTGTTGAACGACAGACCGGTCACGTGGGGAAGGGTGATCCAGTCAATGGCACCGATCGACGACAGCGACGCGAACGAGATCGTGTCGAGGATCGTCAGGGTGTTCAGGTTCAGGGTGCCAGTGATGGTCTGGAGGTCGGGCGCGATGATCGACGTCAGGGTCGACGAGTTCGACGCGGTCAGCGAACCGGCAATGGTCTCGATGCCGTTGAGGTTGGCAGTGACCATGTCCGACGAGAGGATGACATCGCCGGTGAGGGTCGTGCACGACGACAGAGCGTCAAGGTCCGACTGCGAGGTGATCGCGAACTCGGTCTTGTTGCAGGTCGAGGCGGCTGTTCGTCAGCACCGTCCGTTACCCTGACGCGCGCCCGTGCCTGGATTACGGTTCAGACCGGGCCGCGAGAACTTACCGTTGACCGAGGCAGCCAGGGCCAGCGAGGAGACCAAAAGCTTCTTGAACATTATGAATCTGACGGTCAGCGAGATGCGGTCGGGAGGATGCGAATGCTATATATAGAACAGCAGTGGCGAATGCAGAACCAGCGAATTGACCCGCGAGAGCAGTAGTGATGAGGGGGAAGCAGAGCCGGCGGGTGCGCCTAGATATTTATCTTGACGCCGTTTAGGTTCCGCCGCTTGCTGACCCCGGTCGGTTCGCAGTCGGGCCGGGCAAAACGCGCTTGCGCTGGCGGGACGCGCTGCATCCCGGACCACACCACGCGACACCCGGCACGAGGCCCAGGCAATTGCGCAGCCGCGTGGACTGGCCCGCTCCGCCCGTCACACACAGACACAAGCGAGTACCACACAGCGGCCGGCTTTCCCCGCCGAGCGGACGTCGACCGGATGGTAAGCCTTCTGGCCGCCCGACAGCGCCGAGCGACCCGAGGCACACCACAGGCCAGCTGTCACTGACTGCGCGCATCCGGCCAGACGGCTCCGCACGCCCGGCTCCCGGCTCCCCTGTCTTCCGCTCCTCCCTGGGTTCTCGTAGGTCCTCCGCTGCTTCCGCGTCGCCCGCCAATTCTCAAGTCTTCGCGCGCCCTTCACTTACTAAATTGAACGATTAAACAAGTAATCTACAAAGAATGGAATGTACGAGGAAAAGATTCTCAAGAGAAAGCGGAACCGACGATGGTTTAAAAGTAATCCTCAGCGGCAACGACGACTGTCTGGATTGCGCGCCCTAGTAGAAAACTAGGGAATCTACTAAGAGGGAATTTAAGGTAAAGGGCTCAGGAATTAAAAAAACCAAAACGAAAAACAGGGGAGATGCGGTTAGCGTAGTTGGAATAAAAATCTAATTTTACTAATGTGTGATCTTATTCGATTTGTAGGTAGTCTCGGGCGATACAGCCGACGATGCGGTGGGCGGATGGCCGGCGAGAGTGTCGGGGCCGTGTCGAGGAGCCTGGCGGCGGCGGCGGCCGAAGTAAACAGAGCGTAGGAGCATGTGCAGGAGGAGCCGAGAAAGGCTGTGTGTTTACAGCGGCCTGGAAGGACACTAGTGGCGCAGCCGATACGGCGTAGACAGTACCTATTCGGGTCTGAAACCTGACGGTGGGTGGGCACAAGCGGTTAGCTGCGTGCAACGCAGCCGTAGTGCGCCAGTCGCGCAGACGCTAGGCCAGCGCAGGCAGCGTAGCGCGGTAGCGGCGAGGAGGTGCATACGGCAGCAGCAGGGCGGGCGTACAGACGGCAGGAGCCACCAAAAGGAGTAACCAGGACACAAATTAGATTGGCGTGCGGCGACACTAGCCGGAACGGCAAGGCGCGGGGCGATGGCCGAACGTGGCGTGCTGACGAATGCGTGCTATTATTATCCCAGGGCGGGCAGATGTGTGCCCGGCCCGCGGCGGAGCCGGCGCACGCGGACGGGCGCGGAGCGGCCGCAAGCCGACGGCAGCCACAGCCGCGGTGGATGGCGGCGGTGGCGCTAGCGGCGGGCCTGCGCCCGGCGAGTGGAGGCTGCGGCTCACTCTCACGGGGGCGCTGAACGCGAGGGGCGTCACTGCGACTAGACGTCGTCCGCGCGCCGCGACGGCAATCGCCACGGCCGCGCACTCGGCCCACGCGACGCGACGAGGCCGTGGCCTAGCCGGGGCCGGCCGTGCAGTAGCTAGAGATTGGGTCGCTGGCGGGGGCACGCAGGACCATGCGTGGGCGTGCGGCGTCGCTCATGAGTGGTGCACTAGGCCCGTCTGGGACCAGTGCCGCGTATACCGCATGGCTGTACTTACCAGACGTGGTCGACTAGCCCAGCTAGGTGTGAGCCGCATGGAACAAATCCTCCGACTGGCGGCGCCTGACGTGCTGACAGGCCAAGGCCGCGGCCGGGCTGCATAGGCGGTGCGGCTGTGCGTTAGCCAAGAGGCTGGCGTCGTCAGTGCTGCGACAGAGCCACGGCGCCACTGTTGCCACTCCGGCACAATCACGCGGCCGCGGCGGTGGCGGACGACGCAGCGGCGGTGGATGCCGGAGCCGTGGCGACGGGTGCTCGGCGGGGCGCCGGCGCCGCGGTGGCTGCGGCACCGGCAGGACGGCTCAGGCACGCGGGCGACGTTGCCATGGCAACGTGCACGTGCACCCCTCCCCCTGGCATCCGCGCATCCGCCGGATCTGGCCCGTCGTGTTTACGTTCCACCGCATCGAGGCCAGCGCGCGGCCGCCTGCATCTCGCCGCGGAATGTGCCCGCCGTTAGGCGCCCGCGCACTGGCGCGCGCTGGTACGCTCCGTGTTTGGAACTTGATCAGCCGCTGTGGCATCCCTGAGCGAACCTGTGACCGGCTAGGCACAGGAAATTGCATCGCTGAGACAGTGTCCGGTCGAGGCACGGGGCTCCCAGATGCGGCCACTACGGTCGTCAGGCACCCGACGTCATTGCCGCGGCGCGGCAGCGTTCTTGCCAACGGTCTATTGCTCGGGCGTGGCATCGTGGTTTGCGGTGCTCATTCCGCACGGCCGGGCCTATTGTTTGTACGCCGACTGGCAGTCACGGCCTTGTCTATTGTTTGTTTGTTGCTGTGCCCGTGCGGCCGAGATGCTGCGGCCAACCCCTGCGCTGGCATGTGTCATTAGTGACGAGGAGTAGGAATAGACCTCTTGAGAGGACCAATGCGGCGCCAAGCTAGAGACGTACGGATAGCACCATCACTGTGGACGCGAGGAGAGCAGAGGACGAGAACGAAAAAAATAAACTCGGCAACGGGGAATTGAACCCCGGTCTCCCGCGCGACAAGCGAGAATTCTAGCCACTAAACTATTGCCGATTTCTTATTGAGTAAAGCATTGAAAGGAGCTATAGCCCGCGAGCATGTGATCGACGCCTGCCTCATAGGTGACCCACCATGCCCCCCCTTGCACATAACAAGTAGCCTCCGGTCGGACCACCACCGAAGAGCATCGAAAACGCATCGGGAAGCTAATCTGCGTTCTCTTCGGCTCGGACCGGCACACTCACTCTATCTAGCAGAGCAGGGTTGCTGCATATTTGCAGGCACGTGCCGCATGCCGCAGCTCGAACATTCCGGCCGCGCGGCTCGTACCAACAAGGTCTCAGTTCATCACGCTGAACGACACCAACTGGAGTATCGAGTTCACGTCCAGAGCTGAAATGCCATCTCCACTCCGCCTCCTGAGTCTACAGGCACGATCGTAAACCGTAGGCATTTATTGCTACTAAACTTTTTGACAACCTATCATCATGATATCGAAAACAAAGCTTTTGCTGCTCTTCAGTGTTCCAATCAAACAACTAGCCAAATGTTCCCACAATCACTATCTAAGAGCCATGTGACATCGCGATGTCGGATTTCTTTTGTATTGACGACTAACTCATTAAAAGGACGAATGACACAAACAAAACACAAAAGCGAAAATGTTGCGATCCGTCTACTTTCTTCTGAACGAGCAGCCCTCGGTCAGTCTAGCCTTTCCACCGGTGGGCTGGCACAGGACGGTCGAGCACGATCCGCAGAAGACAACGGTCTGAGCGTGCGAGAAGACGATGGTGATGTTGAAGCAGCCGGGGCCTGCGTGTGTCAGTGGCGGTCGAGGATGTGACGTGAGCGCCGGTACATACACTTAACGTCCATGAAGAACGATCTGGGGGACGACACGAGGGTCTTGAGCTTGTGCTTCTTGAGCTCGGCAGCGGGCGAGGGGTTGAGCTGGATAGGTTAGTAGCTGATTGCGGGGCAGAAGGTGCGGTAGTGGTGACTGCGGAGCGTTCTCGGGGAAGCTTAGAGGAAGTGTGCACCTTCCATCAAGCGTCCTTCACCCGCGGTCGGAGATAGAGTCACTGGCGTCGGCCCATGGAGGCTTCGTGCCCACTTCTGGAACTGTCCCACTCCGCAGTCGCCACGCAGCCTTTCACAAGAGTGCCGAAAAGAACTTACGAGATCCTGAGCCAAAACCTGAAAACGTTAGCAATCCGTCCGTAAAAGAAGCAGTTGCCGCCTGCAGGGTCGTGCGACGACATTTCCGTCAGAGAGCGAGAGGTCCGACCTGGTGGACAGGCCAACAAATTTTTTTCATTGCCAATGGTTGCGGGCGACCGTGCTGCTCTCTGGGGATTTGTCTCGGCTTCGAACACTGCAGGCGGCTGCCAGCGTCTGCTGCTGATCTGAACTTACCATCTTGTTATGCTATGTCGTTATATACAATGAAATAAAAATAAAAGAGATGGTTGTGATAAAAATCGATCTATGAAAGAGTGGAAAAAAAAGGGAAACAGAAAAAAAGCGCTGAAGTGTTAGGGCAGGGTGTAAGATAGCGCAAAATTACGAGGGCCGCGGGCGAGTACCTTCCAGAAAGGTCAAAAATAGTGGCGCAAATGCGTAAAACGTACGCATATATGCATTATGACTGTTTGTGCAGCGCCCTGGGGGTATAATGCATTTGCGTGACTGCTTTTTGTGGCAAAGTCGCCACAGCCAAAGCCCTAACTAAGCTCTGCATGCCCTAAGGGGCACTACTCCCAAAGAACACGCCGGGTAACACCCAGCCGCGTCCCTTCCCCACGAACGGACGCGCGCGAAAGCGCCGACGCGACCGAGTCGCGTGAAACAGATGGCTCGTCAAAGTGTCATTAATGGTCATAACCGTCTATATACTGTGGCCTAAGGCCGCCGGACGCGACCGACTACAGCAGTCCGCCAGGCCCAGGGGCCAAGGCAGATGCATTCAGTTGCTTGCCGGCGGTTGGCTCGGCGCGGACGTCGTTGTGACCGGGGCGGCCACAGGCGCCGGGGAGGCAGCAGGCGCCGGGGCGGCCGCGGGCGCCGGGTCGGCTTTGGCCGGGGCCGGGCTGGCCGGCATGGCCGGCTGGCCCTCGAAGATCTCGGCATCAAAATCGTCCTCCGCAGCCTCGATATCACCCTCCGGGTACGCGTCCAGACGGTCGAGGGCCTTCTGGACCTCGAGCTTCCAGTTGGTGTGGGCCACGATAGTGAGCTCGGTCAGGCCGGCCAGGTAGAGCGCACCGCAGTTGGCCTGCCACAGGCCCGGTAGGCCGCGGCCGTGGAAAGCCCAGTAGATACCAGTTGGCAGGGCCAGGATGTAGTACGCAGCCGAGTTGACAAGGGCGCCGATGTGCTGGCGGCCCATTCCACGCAGCACGCCGCAGCACGTCGAGTTCAAGCCGTCGGCGATCTGGAAAAGCGCGACAAAGGGCACGATGCGCGCGGTCTCCCTGATGACGTCGATGTCATCGCTGAACATGCGGCCGTACAGGTTGCGGGCCGTGAACATGATGACCATGACGACCGAGCCGACAAAGGCCGCCAGGAACGCGCCCGAGTAGGCCGCGCGCTGGGCGCTGCGGGGCTTGCGGTCGCCCAGCAGGTTGCCGACGCGGGTGGACGTGGCGACGCCGATGCCGAACGGGATCGTGAAGGTGACCTGGTCGGACGTCATGACGACACTCTGGGCGGCCAAGGCAATGTTGCCGAGACGGCCGGCCTCGAGCGCGATGACCTCGAACGCCCACCACTCGGTGCCGATCATGATGATGCCCATGATCGCCAGCTTGAAGAAGATCGCCAGGTTCTGGAACGCGCGGATGGAAAATCCGCCCCAGGCCTGGGAGCCGTTGACGTACTTGCAGTAGAGCACCAGGCCGATGAACGAGAGCCAGTAGGTGACGCCGGTGGCGAGCGGAGCACCGTAGAGGCCGCCGTTAAAGGTGTGCACGAAGAGCCAGTTGAGGATGGCGTTGATGGGCGACGTCGCCAGCAGGACGTACGTGCCGGCCTGCATGATGCCCTGGACCTGGAGGTACTTTTTGAGCGACTCAAAGTAGATGTAGCCAAGGCCGCCGGGGATGAGACACTGCAGGAAGCGCGAGGCCGAGTACGCGAGCTCGGGCGTCTGGCCGAGCATGAGCAGGACGGGCTCGGACCACATCCAGAGGATGCAGATCGGCACGTAGAGCACGCCGAAGACGAAGAAGCCGCGCTGGAGGATGACACCGAGCTCGTGCGGGTCCTCTGCGGCCGTGTAGGTCGCGCTGCCAAGGGTATCGATGGCCGTCGTGCCGCCGAGCTGGATGAGCCAGCCGGAGCACATGGCAAACATGAACGAGAAGGCCGAGGTCGCGAGCTCGAGCGGACCGAGCCGGCCGACGATGAGAATGGACACTGTCTGGAGCGAGTTCTGCAGCGTGAACGAGAGGATGACGGGCACCGACATGCGGAACAGGCGCTTCATCTCGGCGAGCGAGATCCGGAGGATGATGCCCGAGAACGGGAACTTGCGAGCGCCGGTCGCGAGCGTGGCCACGGATTCGACCGGGTACAGCAGCGGCGCCTCATCGTCATCGCTGGGCTCGTCGCCGGGAAAAGGCGCGTACGAGTCGATGGACTTGGCGGGCGCGGCCGCGTCCGCGGGCTCGGACACGGCCGTGGACGACGAAGAAGAAGTCGTGCTCATCGTGGCGAGGGAACGTGATAGTGCTGGGAGCCGGGTGCCCGCATTTAAGGGCTGCCGAGGACCCGCGCCGCTCGCGGGCCCGGACCAAACCGCGCAACGGAGTCTGCCATATGCTATCGGCCCGGGCTAACTGCACCGGTGCATCGCCTGTCTCGCGACGGCGCCGGGCATCGACCTGTAAGCGTGCAGGACGAAGACGAGATAAGCCTCGGAACCTTAAATTATCTACCCGCTCCGGGTTACACTGGCCTATCGGCTGGGGATGGGACGAGGCGGGGCGGTGCAGCGCCGCGTGGGGCGCGGCCGTGGCCGTGCAGGGGGGCGCCGGGCGGCGCCGCGGCGCCACGGGACGCGGGTACGGCCACCGGCTGGTCGCCGGCTGCCGCGCCGCCACGGTGGCCGCCACGGCGGCCGCCACGGCCGTCGCCATGGCCAGACACGTCGAGCCGGCCCAACGGCGATGAGCGGGTGGGACGGCCGGCGTGGCTGCGCTAGCGGGGCCGGACAGGTGTGCAGGCTGCCTTAGTCGACTCAGTTTGGATATGCGGTCCGGGGCGCTGCAACGCTGCCGGCAGCGCGCCTGACGTACGCGTCGGCGTGCGCAGAGCGCGCCAGGGCCCCTGGCGGGCGGGCCTGGCGGGCGGGCGCGGGATCGCACGTCCAAAAGCGGCACGGCGGCCGGCGGCAGGCCGGCAGTGGCGCATGATTGAGTCACGCCGTATCACGTGGCGATAGCGGTGCGGCTCGTGCTGCGGCCAGCGGCGAGGCCGGGTGACTGCGCCGCACGCCGTGCGGCGCACCAGCGTCACGTGGTCACCGCCGCATCTTCTGCGGCTGCACCTGCAAATCCTCTCTCCATCGTCACCATGCCGCGCGTGCGTACGATGCGCACGAAGAAGCCCCCCGAGGGCTTCGACGAGATCGAGGACACCCTGCTGGAGTTCAACAATCGCATGAAAGACAGTAAGTGCCGCCGCGATCGCGCTGACCGCAGTCGAAAACACTCCGCACGAAGGCAAGAAGAAGAACGAGTCGCTCTGGCCGGTCTTCCGGCTCAACCACCAGCGGTCGCGGTACATCTACGATCTGTACTACACTCGTAGCGCGATCTCGTCTGAGCTGTACCAGTGGCTGCTGAAGCAGGGCTACGCGGACGGCAATTTGATCGCCAAGTGGAAGAAGCAGGGCTACGAAAAACTGTGCTGTCTGCGGTGTATCCAGGCCAAGGAGAACAACTTCCATGCCACGTGCGTGTGCCGTGTGCCGCGGGCCAAGATCGTGGCCGGCACGAGCGCGGAGGTTGCTGGCGACGACGAAGACGACGATGACGAAGACCGCAAGACGCGCAAGAAGGAGCGCGTGATCGAGTGCGTGACGTGCGGCTGTCGCGGCTGCGCGAGCAGCGACTGAGCAGTGCGTGGGCGTGTGTGGGCGGCCCTGTCGGGCGGCTGTGTGGCGCACGCAGGTAGCCGCTGCGGCTATATGCCGATCCGCACAGGACAGCCACTCCGACGGAGTCGCCGCCGGGCTCGCTCACGGGCGAGTCGTGGGCAGCGACTACGGGGCTGTCCGGCGGGCCGACCATGGCGCCACTGCGGCAGCTTGCGGCTATATGGCTGCGTGCGGCTAAATGGCTGCGTGCGGCTATACAGCATGCTAGCTCTGCACACGGCGACCGCCCCCGAAGGGATCGCCACCCGACGCTCGCCACGTGCGAGTCTCCGGCGGCGCCCGTCCGGGTGGCCGGCTGCCCTGCGTGCAGAGGCCACCGCTGCGGTTATATGCACGCATATAGCCGCACAGCCACCCGCAAGGCCCTCTAAATCATAAGGCTACATTAACATCTAACTATCGGCAACAACAGCATAGGCGGCCGCAAACGTTCATAGTGTCTCAATACATATATGACCAGATATCGTCGATAGTGTCTGTGGGCGCGTCCGCGCGGTTCCCCTCAACTCCCTTCCCATCCAAAAATTTAAAGAGCAGACATCAGGTAATTATAGAGCGACGGTGGTCTAGGCGTCGTCGGCGTCAGTGTCGGCGTCCATGGCCCGGCCGAGCCGGGCCTGCCGGTCGATCATCATGGCTCGGCGGACGACCTGGCAGACGTCGACGCCAAAGACGTCGGCCACCGAGCCGCCGACATCGTCCTTGTCGCGGCCGTCGCGCGCGCGGGGCTCGGGCGCGGCGTCGGCGCCGGCGGCGTCGTCAACAACCTCGACGAGGCCGGACGACGACGACGACGACGACAGGCTGCGGAAGTAGTCAAAGTGCGCCTCGCGCATGCGGGCGGCGCGCTTGTCGGGCGAGCCAAAGCACGCGCGCGAGATCTCGTCGTACTCCTCCTCGATGATGTACTCCTGCTCCTCGCTGATCATGTCGATGAGGCCGCCGAGGCCGCGCTGCGGCGACTGCGCGGCCGAGAGCGCGTAGACCGGGCGGCCGTACTGCCGCGGCGACGACAGCGTCGAGTAGCGCTCGGTGTGGATGAGCATGCGCCGCGAGGGCGAGTCGCTGGCGCCGTCGCCGTCGGCGATGGCCGCGGTCGGCGATGTCAGCAGCCGGACCATGGCCCGGTGGTTGCGCAGCGACGTGTTGGGCGAGTACGCGGCCAGCACGCGCGGCTGCGGCGTCTGTAGGACGGACGCGTCGAGCTCGTCGCTGCGGGGCTCGCCGCGGGCGCGCTGGAGCTGCGCGCGCTGCTGCAGCTGGTGCGGCTGCGGCGGCGGCTGCTGGAGAAAGGGGTCCAGCCGCGGCGGCGACGCCGGCAGCGCCTGCAGCGCGTCGAGCCCGATCAGGTACGGCTTCTCGGCACTGTAGGGCGGCAGCGGCAGCGTCGGCGCGTTGTCGAACGGCGTGGGCGGCGCGAGCGAGGCCGGCGACGACGAGGCGGCGAACGACAGCGACACGGACGAGAACGAGGCCGAGAAGTGCCGCGAGGCCGGCCGCAGCGGCGTGGCAAAGCTGTCGCGCGGCGGCTCGCGCGGCTGCGACCGGTGCGGCTCCAGGCCAGGCGTCGCCGCCGGGCTGGGCTCGGACGGCGAGCGGTGGGCCGGCCGCAGCCGCTTCGGCGCCGGCTCCGGCGACGGCGGGTCCAGCGCGCGCCTGGGCGCGGACCGTGTGGCGCGCGTCGTCCGGCGCGCGTGCGCGTCGTCCGAGTCGTCGGACGTGTAGGCCGCGTCGTCGTCGGTCGTCGCCGACGACGGCGCCGGGCGCGCCGGCGCCGCGTCCGAAAACACGTCCGCAGTCGAGAACTGGCCAAACGCACCCGCCGGCCGCTCCGCCGGCCGCGGGGCCGGCGACAGCGCGCGCGGCGGCGCCACAAAGGCCGTGCCGTTGGCAGCCTGGCCAAACGGCTTGCGCGGGCGGCCCTTGACAAACATGTACTCGCACCCCGGCTCGATTATCCAGTAGTTGCCCTTGCCAGGGTCGTCTTTGGGCCGCTCCTGCTTCGAAAAGGCTTTGTTGAGCGACAGGTTGTGGCGGATCGAGTTCTGCCAGCCCGAGTCCGAGTTGCGGTACCACGCAAACGTGTCGTTGATCCACTTGTAGATCTGGGCGAGCGTCAGCCGGCGCGCCGGCGCGCGTAGGATGGCCATGCCGATCAGCGTCGCGTACGAGAACGGCGGCTTGGAGCCGTCGTCGTAGATCGGCGGCAGCATGTGTGGCGGCGGGATCTCCTGGTGTGGGTCGTCCGCGCGGTCTGTGTACGCCGGCAGCGAGAACGCGCGCGCAGCCGGGCGCGGCGCGGCCGGCGCCGGCACCAGGGGGGCCGAGAAGGTGACCGGGTACGCGTTCTCTTTGTTAGCCGAGGGCGCGCGGCGGGCCGGAGCGGCCGCCGGACGCGGCGGGGCCCAGGGCGCGGCCAGCGCGGCCGCAGCCGCCGGGTCCCGGGCTGTCGGCGACGCCGGCGGGCTGCTTGCGTTAACCACGATCGAGGACGTGCGGGGCGGCGGCGGAAGGTATACCGAAGACAGCGACTTGAGGATGTTGGACGCGGTCGAGGCCGGCGTCGACGGCGGCCGGGCGTGGGATCGCGGCGACCGGCTCATGGATTCTGCGGCCGGCGAGAGTCCGCCAGAGGCGCAGCCGAGAGCGTGGGGTGCTTATATACTGTCCGATCGGCCGTTCTGCGGCGCCGCCAGAGCTTGATGTCGGGGCCTGTGATCATCTAGAGCCCGGCGGTGGACGTCGCCGT
The DNA here is from genome assembly GCF_038497935.1 of Neoaidaea tothii. NCBI lineage: Eukaryota > Fungi > Ascomycota > Lipomycetes > Lipomycetales > Lipomycetaceae > Neoaidaea > Neoaidaea tothii. The sequence goes on from NW_027117986.1 coordinate 22,731, forward strand.
TGCTGCAGTTTTGAGCGCTGAGCCTGCCCGCGCCGTCCGGACACCCCGAGCTTGAACCTCAACCACTAGCCGACGACCACACAGCACGGCCGGCGGGAGTAACGCGAATGGGCACCGGGAATGTTGCTGCACCCCGTCCTCGACGTCGCGACGGAATATTTATGGCGGTTAGGTACGCTGGCGTCTGCACCTCGCCCGATTAGGAACACTTGTAGAACAGGAATGTGAAACACGCGCTGGCGCTGTGGCGCGTCGATAAACAAACACCACGCAGCGTGCGGCCGCGGCGGACGCGCGGCGGGCGGCGCGGGGGCGGCGGCGACGGCGCGGGCACGGCGGCGGGCGCGGCGGCGCGTGCGGCGGCGCGTGCGGCGCGCGGCAGCGGGCGCGCGCAACGCGACCGCCGGGTAACTGTCAGGAATGTGCCTGCCCGGCGCGGCTAGCGCGGATCCTCCCCATGCACGTCCCTGCGCGTTTATGCATTGTTCTGCACGATCCTGCGCGTCTATGCAGCTCGTGACCAGGAACGAGCCTGCGCCTGTGACTGTCTGTGACCGGCCGCCCCGCGCCGTCGATCACCGTTCGCCCTAGCCGGGCCCGCCAGATCGATCGGCCGCGTGGCCGTGGCCGCGCTGGCCTCGCCGGTGCTGCCGATGCGCCCCACCGGCTGCGGCCGGTGCCGTACCGGTGCCGCGCCGCTGGCGCCTGGCGCAGACCACGCCCGACCGCCCCTGCTGCTGCGGGCTACGCGACTAGACCGAGCCACAGGGGCGTGTCCGCCACGCGCGGACTGCTAGTGGAGCCCGCGCTGGACAGGGGACCAGGGGGCCACGAGCTTGTTCGCGTAGCCAGCCTCAACGGCCTGCGCTGGGAACGCGGTCGCTGCTGCGCGCCAGCCGCGATCGTGGCCTAGCCGCTCGGTTCCGGACGTTCGCCCCAGCCGACTGATGCGCGAGCTGGCCCCGCCCACGGACACAGAGCCGTGCGGCTTCCCGTGCGGCTTCCCGTGCGGCTCGCTGCTCCTGCGGCCGCTGTCTACGTTTATGCACGGCGGCTGCCAATTGTTGGGTGGCGTCTCCTGACTCAACGGCTGTCTGCGCCCTGCGGCTGACGCCGCTGCTTGTTTGTGCAACCTGCGGTTTGAGGCCGCGCCGGCCGCGGCCCGGGGACGACGGGAGAGCCGACCGGCCGCCAGTGGATGGCGGCCGTCTCGAGGGCGTCGGACGCCGCCGAGGCACACGCCGGCCAGCGTGTACGCGTCGCCGGCGGCGCCAGCTTTTGGCCGCCGCCACAGCGGTCTGGGCTGGCCGTCTAAGGTCGAGACTGGCGGCCGGCCACTGCTCCGGCAGTGGACCGCGGACGGCGCAGGCACGACGCCCCCCTCCGCCAGTCGCCGCCGCGGCGCCGCCGCGCCGCCGCCCATGCAGATTCCTACGGCAGGGTGCCCCTGTCGCACCCACTGCGCCCGCGCCCCGTGGGCAACGCCGTCACCGGCGGCAGGCGCGGGCACGCGCTTTGACGTTGCCGTAAAAAGGCCGTACGCAGGCTAATTAGTCCACTGACCAGTGGGCAGCCTCCGGGTACTCGCGACCCCTCCACAAATGCCCCGCCCGCCGGCTGGCTCGGGTAGCGACGCCAAGCCAGCGGAGCACCGTAATCGATAGAGCGCTATCGAATGCCGTAGAACCTAGACCCCGACAGCCGAAGTCTGCCGAGTCCGACTGGCCGCGGCGGCCGGGTCGAGCCGATCCAGGCTGCGGCCAGCCGGCACGCCGGGCGGCCAGTGGCCCACCCCGAATGGCCGAAAGAGCAAACTCGCGCCCAGGCGCCGGCGCGGTGTCGCGTTATCGCGAAAGAAGCCACCCCCGACTTTGCCAGAGACTCAGCCACGCGGCTGCTGTCGGCATGTCCGGCCGGCCGACAGCGGCCCTGCGCAATCTCTGGCGCAATCTGCGCCAGTGGCGACGCGCCCGGTCGCACAGTGCCAAGCGTAGCACGACAGCGCGCGGCCAGATGGGCGGGCCAGGTGGGCGGGCCAGCGCCGGCCAGCGACGGCAGCGCAGTCCGGCGCGGCCAGAGGCAATTGACCCGCAATGAGCGCACGCATGCAGAACTGACGACGGCCGGCCGGGCCAGTGACGTGCCGGCCAAGCGAGATCACGCGTCGGGACATAGCCGAGACAGGTCTCGTGCGCCAGGCGGAGTACGTGATCGGGCGGCGAGGCCGCGCCCCGCAGACCGCGGCGTACGGGCATGCGGGAGACGGCGGCGCGCGCGAGGACGCGACCCGGCGGCCACAGGGTCGCGGCGACCCGACGGCGCGCGCGGCGGTGGCCGGCGCGTCAGCCCCGCGCGTGGCTGGAGCCGGCTATCGCCGACAGCGCCGCAGAGCGGAGACCGGCAGCGGGCAAGCGGGCACGTGCAGGCTGCGGCGCGCCGGATCGGGCGCATACGTGGGGCGAGTCACGGCGACAGCGGCAGGCTTTTAGGGCGTGCGTCGCGTGGACGGCGGCGACTGGCCCGCCCGCAGCACGGCGCCAGCGGGCCGCATCGATAAGGATAAGACGCGACGCGACAGTGATATGTGACGGCGTGCGACTAGCCCTGTGATGCGGGCGGCAGGTGCCGGTGCAATCGAGCACGGGTATGATGGGCGCCACGACGCCACGTTTACCCGGCTACCGTTATCGCGATAGGCCGTGCTTCTAGCGGAACACGCAGCGCGGGCCCGCGGACCGTTCGGCTGTCAGGGCGGTGGCGGCGGCAGCCACGTTCGCGCCAGGCGCGGGCGCGCATTGGCTGCCGACGCGGCGGCTGGGCCAGGACGTCGCGGCGCGCGGGCGCTGCAGGGCTAGGCCCGGAGTGGGAATATGCGCGCGGTCCGGCGACCAGCACCGCGTTGGGCTGGCGCTGCGGTCACGCAATGCGCTGACTCACGGGCGCCAGGCCTCTTGCGGGAAGCCGGTGGCCAGCGCATACCTTGGCCGTTACGGCGGCCGGTCGCGGCGCGCCGGCCTGCGGCGGCGGCGGCCTCGAGGCCGCGCTGGCGGGCCAGGCGGCCGATTCGACGGCACGAGCCACGGCGGCGGAAGATCGCCGACTGACCATGCCGTGTACAGCGGCGGCTGACCCCCCGGCGCGCTGGATCCGCCCGCACCGGTGGCTTAGCCCCGAGCCCATTCCAGCGCGTCCGCGGCCGTCCGCGCCCCGCGGCCACACTGGCCCCTACGCCCGCACGGCCACGCAGCGGTCCGGACGGGCTAGACGTAGAGTGCCCGTGCAGCGCCGTCCGCTGCTGCCCGCGCCGTGGCCAGCCGCCCGCGCGTCCGCCCACCAGGGTGAAAATTTTTTCCGCCCGTTCGGGTAAAAACCTAAAATGTTGTTTTGTTCGACTGCGTTTCCGTAGCCTCTGCGCTTTCCCCTGATGATACGCCAGTTGGGCAGAGACTGGACAAACACAAACTGGCAAAAACAGCAAACTTTATCGAATCGATCAAACACTGCAATCTGGGCGCCCGATAAAACCCTCTTCAATTTTTTCGCTCGCTTTTTTTCCTCCCCCGAGATTTTTCCAGTTACCGGCCACGACACACGGCCTGCAGTCCGAGCTCATCGCACGAAGCCCCCGAGCGTCTCCGCATCGAATCCAGAGCGCCCCCGGTCGTGCGCGCCCAATCCGCCGCCAGATCATCCGGCGGCCCCCGCAGCGGCGTCCACGATCCGGACCTCCCGCCAACTCTCCTCCGCCCCGGCGCCCGCCGCCGCGCCGTCTGCCACGGCGTGGCCCGCGCCCGGTTTATCCGGTGCTGATTCGGCTCCTTACCGGCTACGCAGCGCATCTCGCACGATGACGCATCCGCCAGAACCCGAGTCGCCGCGGTCGAAGCCGGCCGCGCTGGCCCCGGCCCCCGCAGCGCCATCACCCACGACCGCGGGCTCGCCGGCCGCGGCCGCCCCTGTCTGCCAGAACTGTTCGACGTCGACGACGCCGCTTTGGCGTCGCGACGAGTCCGGCCAGGTGCTGTGCAACGCCTGCGGTCTTTTCCTCAAACTCCATGGCCGGCCCCGACCGATCTCGCTCAAGACCGACGTGATCAAGTCCCGCAACCGCATCAAGAACCCTCATCTGTCCGGCCACGGCTCAGGCAGCAAGAAGAAGAACTCGACCCCGGCCAAGGTGCGTGCTGCCAGCACATCGCCGCGCACTGCCGCGGCCGAGCAGTACAGTCACCCCGCGAGCCATCCTGCGAGCCACCCCGCAAGTCATCCGGCCAGCCATCCCGCGAGCCACCCCGCCGGCCATGCTAGCCATGCACCGGCGCACGGCGCCCCGTTGCCTGGCCAGGCTCTGTCGTCGGCCCACTCCGTCCCGCACGCGCTGGCCCCGCACCACCACCATCATATGTCGTCCGCCCACCACCACCACCACCACCTTTCGCCGCTAGCGTACGCGGCAGACCACGTCCCCCACAAAGGCACGCCGTCTCTGGCGCCGCTGGACGACGGCGCCTCGCAGCACCCGACACCGGCCACGACGCCGTCGTTGCCGCCGATCTCGGTGGCCAGCCCGCTGATGCTGCCGCATGCAGCGCACCTGCTACCGCTGCCGCAGCTGCCTCCGCTGTCGCGGTCAATCAAGAAGCCGACAGACGTCACGCCGCACAACTCGCCGCCCGTGGGCCCTGCGCTGGCGCCGATGGTCTACGATCACCACCACGGCAGCCCGGCGCTGCATCCGCTGGGCCACCAGTCGCCTGCGCTGGCGCCGCTCTCGGCCGGTCCAGGCACGCCGCCGACGCATGCGCTGCACACCCCGGTGGCGATGCACGCCACCGCGCACACCCCGCCGCCGCTGTCGCTGAACCGGCTAGGAACGCCGCAGCCGGGTAGCACGGCACCGTCGGCCGCGGGCGGATCGCAGGTGTCGTCGCCCACGCAGCATACAATGGAGTCACTGGTGACGCAGAACCAGAACCTGCGCACGCGCGTGTCGGAGCTCGAGCTGGTCAACGACCTGTTCCGATCGAGGATCAGCGAGCTGGAGAACAGCGAGGCGTCGGCGCATCGCAGCGAGCGGTCGCGGCGCGAGATCGAGGACGAGCTCCAGACCAAACTGGACAAGTCCGCGCGCAAAAACATGGAGCTCCAGCTGCGGCTGGAGGAGCTCGAGCGTGAGCACGACCGTGACCGCCGCGAGTTGCTCCTGCTGCAGAGCAAGCAGGAGGAGCCGCTGCACAAGAAGATGCGCGTGGCGGACCTGGTTGGCGACGGCAAGAAGGAGAACTCGCCGTCGGCCTCACCGCTGTCGGCGCCGCTGAGCATGGTCAAGTCCGAGCCCAGTACGAACGGCGTCAGCCGGCCGGACCCCGTTCGGTCGCGGTCAGCGGCGCACTCGCCCCAGTTGACAAAGTCGCCGCAACGGCTGGCGACAATGATTACGCTGCCGCCGCTCAACATCAATGGCGAGCTCAAGGGTCAGCGGGCCGAGTACCTCATGTCCTAGGCTCGACCGCCCCCTGTACTATCACTCTTTTTTTGGGATTTGCTGGCTTTACGGAGTACGTGTTTACAAAAGTTGTGCTGTTCTATGATGAATTTTCTGTAAATTAGAATAATGCGGACGCAGCAGCCTGCGCCGCCACGCCGACCCCGGGATCTTTTGTGAAAATGGCAAAAAAAAGAACGAGAGATGCTGATATTAAAAGTTGTGAAAAAAATCGTGTTTTTGTATATAACATTGTATTCTAATACAATCTATCAATTGAATCAAACAAGCAACGGCGAAGACGGCCGGGCGGCGGCGTCGTCTACGCAGCTCGCGAGCCGCACCAGCGATCGACCGGCGGCCCGTGAATTTCGCGGTTGTTTGCTGTTCCGGAGCGGCCGGATGGACGCCACAGTAGCCGTGCGATGGCTCGGATCGGTAGGTGTCCGCGTGGCTGCGTTAGTTGTCGCTAGCGGGCAGTGGCTGTAATAGTGGTTAGCAAGTGGAGTAGAGGTAAGGTTAGAGGCCGTGCATTAGTGGCCGAGGTAGTCACGGTAAATTAAAGGACTTGCGCACTAGTGGCCGCCGACTCTGAGACCCACTGCGCCACACACGGCCTGGGCCCGCCTAGCCACTCGGGTGGCATGAGCAGGCGGTGGCCAGTCTCGACCGTGCTTCAAGACCTCGTGGCAACTCGGCGCACCTCACGCGCAACACCGTCGCCTAGCCAGTGGGATGATCACCTGTCGTCTATAGCGTTTGCGAGGGCCTATTTGGGGAGGGGTAGTCTGGGCCGAGGGCATTCTGTCGGATTTGGCAATTCTATCCAGGCACTCCGGCCGGGTATTGCACGACCCCAGAGGACTGGTGACGATAACAGCCCGTGGCGTGACGATAAGGATGATTGGCGATCGACCAGGTGTCTAATTGCACCAAATAGCGACATATGCGGGTGCCATGACTCGTTAATGGTCGCTAAAAGGCTCCGACGACGTCTGCTGCGCAGCAATGGCGAGCGGTCCCACCGGGCACACCGCTGGCTAGCCGAGATCCGGTGCGTCGGAACAGCCGCTTTGCTGCAGGAGCCGGGTGGTGCAGTCTGGGCGCCCTGGGTGGGCCGCGGGACTGTGGCGCAGCGCGCGCGGGTCGGGTCGAGCGGGGTCGGGTATGGGCACACGCTGTGTGTGGCGGTGCGCGCGCTTTGCCGCATGCGCGTCGCGGTCCGGCCGGTCGGCCGTGGCGCCGGCAACGAGACGTGCGCCGCATGAGCCGCACGTGCGACCTACGCGCACGCGCGTCCGCCGGCGCCCACCGCAGCCGCACCGCCTGCGGCGCGGTGGCGTCTGTCCCGGCCCTCGGCGTCCGCCGACGCCGATCGCGACCCCCGCCTCGGCATCCGCTCACGGCGGCGCCCAGCGTAGCCTGCAGCTAGCCAAACACGGTCCACATAATTATACATGTTTACTATACACAACAGACGGTCAAAACGGCGCGGGCCAGAAATTATGTTATACAGTCAAGGCGCCGATCCGGCGCATGATACCCACCCAAGACTCCTGCAATTGACAAAATCCCTAGCAGCATGACTCGCGGCGCATGGCCAGCGCGTTGCTGCCCTTGCCGCCGATCAGGCTGACCACGCCGCGGCCGCCCGGGGCCAGGCCGCGACGCGTAGTGCCGCGCTTGCGGCGGACAGAGTCTCCAAACGGCATGTCGCCGTACTGCACACCCGCGCCAACGTCGTCCGGATCCAGCACGCCGAGCTCGATCTTGGTCACGATCATGTCGGCCACGCGGCCGAACGCCTCGGCGATGTTGTCGCCCGAGAGCGCCGACGTGTAGAGAATCGGCACGCTTCCGTGCTGTTCCGAGAACGCCAGAATGTCCGACTCGGGGACCATGTCGGCCGCGTTGGTGCTGGCGATCCGGTCGCTCTTGTTGGCCGCCAGCACGAGCGAGATCGTGTTCGGGTTCGAGAGCGCGAACAGGTCGGACAGAAAGTGCGGCAGCGACGCAAACGTGGCCGGCGACGTCGGGTCAAAGATGAGCAACGCGCCGGCCGTGCCGCGGTAGTACGACCGCGTGACCGACCGGAACCGCTCCTGGCCGGCCGTGTCCCACAGCTGGAGCTTGATGCGCTTGCGGTGGGCGCCCGTGCCCACGTTGACGATCTTGGACGCGAACTCCACCCCGATGGTCGAGGACGAGAGAATTTGCCCTGGGGTCAGCACCGTTCGCGCGCGCGACTTACACTCGCCGGACACAAACCGGTGGAGCATGCTGGACTTGCCACAGCCCGAGGGGCCTATCAGGATGATCTTGGCCAGGTAGTCGTAGTACATGTCTTCGTCGTCGGCCTCCGCCGCGGTGCTGGTGGTCGGCGCATCCGAGTTTCTGGAGCTCGCCATCGACGTCGTCCGTGTGCGCGCCATCCTGCGCTCGTCTCGAGCCGCGTGCGTGTGGCTCTGGCTGCAGACTGGTGTCGCCGCCGCTGTGGTTCGAGCGCGGCTGTCGGAGAGAGGGCGCCGGTGGTGGTCCACGTCCCCTCGCTTCGCCCGTCTAGTGCTGAATTGGTCGCCGCAGGCGGCTGTCAACGCTCCCCGCAAGCCTAGACCGGCCGCTCGTGCGAGGCCCTTGGTTGCGGCTGTTTGCGTGCACTTGCGGGACCTGCCCGTGCCGTGCGGCGCTGCTCGTCTGCGCGCGTGCCCGCCTACTCGGCCGTGTCGACGGCCGGTGGCGGCTCTGCGCGGCTGCTTCTCGCCGCGTGCGCTTCTGGCACCCGGTCCGGCGCTGTTGGCGGCGCCCGCGTCAGCCCTGCGCGGCGCTTGTGCCCGCTACTGTCCTTGGCCGGCTCGGCCGCTGTTCTGGCAGCTGTTCCGGCAGCTGTTCTGCCGCCGTTCCCGCGCTACTCTGCGCGCGTGCGCGACTGTGGTGCTCTCAGACGAGCACGCTCGGCTCGCACGTCCTGAGCGTCTGTGGCTGTCCAGAGGCTGGCTCGCGGCTGTCTCCGCGGTGGCCACTGGTGATGTTGTGGGCCTGGAGATACGCCAGCGGTGAGGTCAAAAGTAGAGTTGCAACGCAAACCGTCCCGATAAGACGTCGAGTTCTTAATCCAACGGTCGCGAGACCACAAACAGGTCGTGCGACGTCGGCTGGACTGCGTAGAAGAGCGTGCGGGGCTGCTCCGGTGTGGGGACCGGCTTGGGCAATGGCGCTGCCGGCTGACGTGCACACTTCGGGCGGCTCGGCCGCGCCAGTGGCTTCGCCGCCGAGAGCAGAAACCCGACAGGCACCTGCCGCGCCGTACGGCTGACACTTTTGGCCACGTCGCAGGTCTCAGACGTGCTTCGGCTGGCCGGTGGAGCTGCCCGGCGACGCGCGGCTGGCGCCGACAGCGGCCCAGCTGCAGCGCCGCCCGCGCGCAGGAACACACCGCCACGGGCGAGTCGGTAAAGAGCCACCAGCGGGTGTCTGGCCACGGCCTGGTCCCGCCCTAGGCAACTTGCTGACCGTGCGCGCCGGCGACGATGCCCTATTTCCTAGCGGCGACGGCTGCGCCCGCGCGTCAGCCCGGGTGCGCTACCGGCTTCTGGGCCGCCCGAGCGGTAGCCCATGGCAGCGTCGAACCACGCGGCACAGTCGGCGCCGTAGACGCGGACGTGGTCGTGCACGGCGCTGGTCCGGTCGACCTCGACGTAGAGATCGACCGGGATGGGCCCGTCGCCGGCAAACGGCTCTGCCGAGCGTAGGGAGCAGGTCTGCCACCGCATGGCCTTGACCGCGCGTACGAATGCCGCGACACGGTCCGCCGCGGACGCATCAGCCGAGCCGCATGCAGGCGTACACAGCAGGACGAGCAGACCGGGATGGCCGGTCTTGCATAGGCTATGGACGCGCAAGTCGGCAGCCAGGGCGCGGATGGCGGCGCGCTTCTTGGCCGAGAGGAGGTGATGGAAGTGGAACAACGCGCGGTAGGACGCCATCGGATCGCCGCGGGGTTCGCGGTGGAGACTCCGGGGGGCGACGGGTGCGTGGGCCGCGTGGGCCGCGCGCGGACGCGAGCCGCACTGACTGCGGCGCAGGGCGTTGGGACAATAGGGCTAGAAGTGCACGTGACATGTACTTCTAGTTAGGGCTGTATTTTGAGAAAGCAGTCACAGACAGCAGCCGACACACACAACTTTCGCACATCCCTCGCGCAGCGCCAGGTTTATGCACAGTCACCGGCCGCGCACCGTCAACACCACAAATTTGTATATCCAGTTTGAATTTTCTTCTCATCCCGTTCTCACCAGTCAACACCACCCAGGACATCGAACGATATTAAAAAGTGAGTGCCTCCAAGGGTGCCCGGGCCGCCTCTCGGGCGCAATGGCCCGGCACTGATACCGTGCAAACAGTCGCTGACCGTGCAGTGGGCCGTCTCCAGGAATACGAAGTTATTGGTCGCCATCTCCCTACCGAGACCGACCCCTCCCCGAAGCTCTACCGTCTGCTGATCTTCGCCCCCAATGAGGTCGTTGCCAAGTCTCGCTACTGGTACTTCATGAAGAAGCTCCGCAAGGTCAAGAAGGCCACCGGTGAGATTGTCCGCGTTGCCGGCATCGCCGAGGCCAAGCCCCTCAAGGTCAAGAACTTCGGTGTCTGGATCCGCTACGACTCGCGCTCGGGTACCCACAACATGTACAAGGAGTACCGCGACCTGTCGCGCACTGCTGCCGTCGACCAGCTCTACCAGGACATGGCTGCCCGTCACCGTGCTCGTTTCCGTTCGATCCACATCCTCAAGGTCGTTGAGATCGAGAAGACTGAGGACGTCAAGAGACAGTACATCAAGCAGCTGCTGTCGAAGGACCTCAAGTTCCCTCTCCCTCACCGCATTGTCAAGTCGAAGCAGACCTTCGCTGTCTCGAGACCGTCCACTTTCTACTAAACAGTCGGCGAACCCGGGCATGTGTTGTAATGTAAAGGCAATAAAAAGTATATGCGCATTGTATGAATAAAGACTTGTGCCTCTTTTCAAATTTGATTTCAATGCCGTAGACCGTGGGCCTGTGTGTTGCAGGCCGCGGGCTTGTACCGCCGGTGTCTATGACACCCATAGTAATTTAGCTGTGTGCTGTTGGTACACTTGTGCCCTAATTGCCACAAGCCCCAGCCCTGGACTGGCCACCTCTATCATCGACGTCGACAATAAACAACTACTTGTTCTTTCGAGCATCTCCGGCCCACGAATCCCCATCCCGGTTCCATCAATCATCACTAGCACAATGGTAGGTGCATCTTAGTCGACGCGGGTATCATCGGGGTAGCATTTCGCCGGGTGTCGGACGGGCTGCTGTGGGCAGGCCATTGTCGTTAAAAGTCCGGTGGGCTGTCTCTTGATAATGCCATCGGCTACGACTGCGGTAGCCGTACTCGCATGCGCCATTACGATGTCCGAGGTCATTCGCCCGAGAGCTCCGCGCTGTCTCCTGTTGGCTTTCTACAATCGTGCGGGTGGCCCACCTGCACGAGGCTTGACTATGCAGTACTGACCACCTAGAGCTCTGCGTCTGCCGCTGCCGCCCCCCCTGGAGGAGCCCGATCGGCCATCCGGTAAGTGACATCAGCGACCTCGCGGACGTCGCGTGTGCACTGTCTGTTCAACGCTGACCGACAGCCGCCGCGCTACCCAGGAGCGTCAGGCCGCCATCGCCAACCAGCGCCCGTCGTCGACCCGCGCTGCGGGTGCCGGTGGTAGCACTTCGACTATGCTCAAGCTCTACACTGACGAGGCTGCCGGTCTGAGAGTGGACCCCATGGTCGTCATGGCCCTCAGCATCGGTTTCATCCTGTCTGTCGTTGCTGTCCACATCATCGCCAAGATCGCGAACAAGCTCATTGGAAACTAGGACGACTCTTGTCGATCAAGTGCCGCCCGCGGCGGCCAAAATAGTGTACAATAGATGATCTCAGAATTGGACGAATGCATTTATATATCATGCTCTGTATGCTGTGGCTGTTCAGAGTGGCTGTAGACCGATCCGTTGTGGCTCAGCGTTGTCTTGTACGTGCGGCTCTTCAGTCCGACCCTTCTCTAGCCAAGTTGCACAGTGGCTTGACAAGTGGCTGTTGGACCTAGTCGCCCATAGTGCGGCTCAGCGTGCAGTTCTTCGATGGCTCATCACTCTGGCTTCTCCGCACGGCACGGTCTGATGCTGCTCAGGCCCATGCGGCGCATGTCCGCCTTGCCCACCCTGGAGTGGCGTACGGGTGAGTCTCCAGCAAGTATTGGCGCTACGCACGAGGCTCTACCGGTACCTACGAACTGTGATCTCCTGGCCGGCCCGACGGCTCGTTGTCTTCTGCCGGGCGCAGCCCGAATGTGCCACCGGAATGCCGTCCAATACTGCCAGCGGCTCTGGAAGCACGGTCCCAGCCTATGCGCATCATCTTGGCAAGTCAGGCACTGCCGCCGGCTGTCGGAGTAAAGGCTTTGGGCGGCTCTGTATCTGGCTATGAGAAGCCAATTGGAACCTACTTGGCGGTCCCCGCATAGCCATATGCATAACCGTGGAAGATAAAAAGTCTGCTTCTTTGTCGTGACCACAGCAGACCCGCGCTTGCCGGATGTGCTGGTTTAGTCGTAGCTGTCGGATAAATTCCGTAAGGTTCACCGGAATAATGTGTCGGGACGTGGGGAAGTTGTAATTAGCCTGTGTGCGTGCTTGCAAGGCACCGTGCTGACCACAAACTTATGCTGGTACACACGCCAAAGCACAGTGTGGCTTTGGCACGACTGCCGTTTATGACAGTACTCGCGAGCCTTGGCAGAACGGGCGAGCCATCAGGTGGCCGGAAGCCGCCTAAAACGTACAAACCCGGCCGGGGAAGCCTCCCCCGCGAGATCAGTGTCTGCGACACCGGGCGCGTGCCTTTGAATCGCACACGGATGCAGCATACTTTCATGTCGGATTGACAGTATCCTGGGACTTTTTGTCCAGGACCTTGTCCGGGACCCGCGGACTCTGGTACTGTGTGCCCGCGGACATTGGGACCGATGGACCCAGCAGCGTAGTCTGACGGACCCGCGGACTCAGTCCGGACCCCCCTCTCCCCCTCCGCCGTTGTACGGGTCACCCACCTACCGCTCACGACCCCGCTCGAGCTGGGCTGAATAGCCCCCTCTTGCCTGTAATTAGCATATTCGGGCCATATCGACCTGCGGCTACCGCTTGAGGTTGCGAGCTTTACCGGACAACCCGAGGCTAGTCCCGATACGCATCAACTAGACTACGGATGGTACTGCCCCGCGTCGGCGATGCTACAATTCCAGCGCGGTCAGAGTGCCGGGCACTCCCCCACATTCCTATGAAGGGCTAGCAACCACTCGGATAAATCCTATTTTGCATAAAGGGACACGGGCAAACCGCGGTCGGACCCGGCGGCCACCGGAGCCAGCGGCACGCGAGACCGCGGCGCGGGGAGACTGCAGGCCGGGGAGAGCCCGGCAGGATAGCCGGCCGATTAGCACGGCGTTCAGTGGCACGGGCGAGAGCGGCGCGAACCATTGTGGCCACGTCCATAACCCCGCCAGATATAAGAGGGCGCCGGCGCCCTATCGATCTTTCCCCAGCACGACGATCACAATGGCCGCCATTACGCTTTCTACCACCGCCGCTAAGATGCCCCAGGTCGGCTTCGGCCTCTGGAAGGTCCCAACCTCGATCTGCGCCGACACGGTGTACAATGCCATCAAGTCGGGATACCGTCTGTTTGACGGTGCCCAGGACTACGGCAACGAGAAGGAGGCTGGCGAGGGTGTCCGCCGCGCGATCTCGGACGGTCTCGTCAAGCGCGAGGAGCTGTTTATCACGTCCAAGCTGTGGAACACGTTCCACTCGAAGGAGCACGTCCTGCGCATGACCAAGAAGTCGCTCGACGACTGGGGCCTGAGCTACTTTGACCTGTGGCTCATCCACTTCCCCATTGCCCAGAAGTACGTGGACCCGGCCGAGCGCTACCCGCCGAACCTGCTGTACGACGTCGAGAAGAACACGATGGAGTTTGAGGACGTGTCGATCCAGGAGACCTGGACTGAGATGGAGAAGGCCGTCGAGCTTGGTTACGCCAAGAACATCGGTGTGTCCAACTTCCAGGGCGCCCTGCTCCTCGATCTGCTGCGCTACGCCAAGATCCCCCCGGCGGTCCTCCAGGTCGAGCACCACCCCTACCTTACTCAGGAGCCTCTGATCCAGCTGGCCAAGAAGAAGGGCATTGCTGTCACTGCCTACTCGTCGTTCGGCCCGCAGTCGTTCCTGGAGCTGGCCCACCCTGCTGCTCAGAAGGTCGGCCTGCTGCTGGAGTCGGACCTGGTCACCAAGATCGCGACCGCTCACGGCAAGACCACCGCCCAGGTTCTGCTCCGCTGGGCCACTCAGCGTGGTCTGGCCGTCATCCCCAAGTCGAACAACCCCGGTCGTCTGGCCGAGAACCTGAACCACACCGACTTTGACCTGACCGAGGACGAGCTCAAGTCGATCTCGGCCCTGAACGTTGGTCTGCGCTTCAACAACCCGGCCGACTGGCCCGGCGAGATTTACATCTTTGCTTAGATTAGTCAAAAGACAATACAGTATAATTGGACTAGCGATCTAGAGTTCGTGGACTGCGACGTCTCGTGGCCGTGATCCTGACTATGACGTAATGTGTTTGGTAGCTTGCATGCGACAGAAACAGTCTTCGTAAATGGCCACGCGTTGGTACTCAGCGGATGTCACCGAGTGTTTGGTAGCCACAACCGGGAGTGTCCGAGCGTGCGTCTGCCGCTTGGTAGCCACAAACCAGAACAGGGCCCTGCGGATCTCCCGCAGATTCTGCCTAAACGGGCCCCACCAGATGTGGTCGCGCAGGGAGGCTCAGCGGCAGGGGTTGCCTGGCCAGGCGAAGCCTGGCAGCACGATCGCAGACACACAGTGCATACACTATCGTACAGTACATTGACAAGTAAAAATACAGGCACGGCCAGCAGCGGGCCGCGGCCGCAGCAGGCCGCAGCGGCGCGGCAGGCGGGCGATGGTGTACATACGGCCGGAGTGCGCGGCCGAGCGGGCGTGTCCGTAGCAGCGCCGCATGATGCGACGCGGAGCGGGTCCAGGTCCGGACCCGCGGACCTTGAGTCCAGTCAGGTCCTTACTGGGACGGTAGGCGGCGGCGCGAGATTAGGACCTTGGACAAACCGTCGAGCGACTTCTTGCCCGTTTGCTGCATGACCTCCTCCACCTTGGCGATAGCAATTTCGGGGGCCACGTTAAGGTCGCGCATTATCTTCTCGATCTCGTCGATGATGATCTTGCGGCGCGAGAAGTACTTGCGCTCTTTGTCGCTACGGCGCCACTGAACGCCATACTGTGCCTCGAGCGACTCGATCGAAGGCGAGCCGGAGATGCCGAACTTCCACTCGCGCCAGAGGTCGGCCACGGTGTTGACCGAGCGGGACATCTGGCACTCGGGCACGACAGCCTGGACGGATGGCGCGGCCGCGTTGAACGTGTGGCCGTGGTGTGGCGGGGCCTGGACCGGAGCCGGCGTGTCGGCCTCGACGAAGCCGTCAAAATTGGCGCGGAGGTCAGGCGCGACGCTGAAGTCGGCGGCTGCCGCCGCCGCCGCCGCAACCGCAGCCGCCGCAGTCGGAGTCGAGTCGCCGTTGGCACTGGCCGCGCTGCCCTGGCTGCCGCCGGAGGGGTCGAGCACGCCGCCGGCGAAGAAGCGCATGGGAATCTTGCCGGTCATAATGCCGCTGATGAGCTGGTTCGTGCGGTTGGTCACCTCGAGCGAGGCCGAGAGGGCACGCTCGAGCTGGCCGATACGTGCCGTCATATTGCGCTCGTAAGCCAGCACCTGGGTGTGCATGTCGCGCAGCTGCTCCTCCACCCGGTGCAGCTGGTGGTGCAGCTGCGGATCGATATGCGAGCGGTCGTCCATGGCGATTGCGTTTGGGGGCCGCGCCGGTATATACCCGGGCGCTGCGCGCCGGCGTGTGTTCTGTGCGAGTCGCGGCAACGGTGGCCTACGACGTGTAGCAAGAGACGCGCAGACGCGTGTGACGGAGCGGGTCCGGAGCGGGTCCGGTGGTGAGGTCTTTAGTGGGAAGTGTGGGAGACCCGCAGAGGACCGAGTCCTGTGACGGGGACCGGCTCCTCTGTCACGTGACTCTGGCTGATCCGCACGTGACTGCAGCTAGCGCGTCACGTGCAGGTCATGCGTAGGTCACGTGCAAGCACGTTGGTGTCACACGTGCCGTCGACGTCACCCGGGACGGGGCCGGACGCACCTTGCTGCATGTCTCATACGTGTCTCAGCGCTGGCCCCCGTGCGTGCGGCTCGCCGGTCGTCCGCGCCCCCGGCCGTACGGCCCGGGCGCTGCCCGTGGGCCCACGCGGGATGCCGTCCCCGGCGGGCCGTCCGTGCCGCCCTTCCGCCCCCGCCGGACCGGAGGCGGTGGGCGCAGCGCATACGAGGGGCCGTCGGCCCGCAGCGAGACCACCCACGTCACAGACCAGGCCCCTGGTCCGCCAGTAACCGTAGCTCGCTTGATAGCTAGCCGCACGTTCGACTCATTAAGGCAGCTCCGCCGACCGCTACGCGGACACTACCTGCTACCCCACGCCAGGTCGGGCTACCGCGGCCGTCACGGGCATGCCGGCGGCCGCGGCTATAGCCGGCGGTGCCGTCGGCGGCGGCCACCAGCCCATGTCGTGCTAGTTGGTGAAAATTTTTTCAGGCGGGGCGTTCGCCGAGGCGATCGTTGTCATTACGTCGGTGATTTACACTTTGTCGTTGTGGCCGTTTAACCTTTCTGGGCCTCGGCATCGTCCGGGGTAACAGTATCAGCACGTTGTGCCGAGCAAGGCCAGTCTCTTTGCAAGCCCGAGCATCGTGGCCTCGTGCGGACTTAAGCCGAGTAGCCGGTCAAAAAACGTCTATAAAGCCCCAGCCTGCCCGCCAGAGGTCGCCATCATCGTAACACCACGAAACTACCATCAGACAGCCATCAATCGCACACAATGTCTAGCCAGAGCCCCTACCTTGTTCTCTCGTCCGAGCCCGTGACTGCGGTCACCACTGTGGCCACCAAGGTCAAGGCCGACAAGCGCGAGAAGACGCCGGCGCAGTCGCAGCGTCGGGACTCGGTCGCGTCGGTCGACTCGGTTGCGTCTGCGGACGCTGTCAAGCTGACGCGGTGGATTTCCAACTCGGAGGACGAGCTGTGAGCGTGTGAGTTGTGAGATAAGCCGCATGAGCCGCAGCAGTGCCGCATATGCACTGCCACCGCCACACATGCACCGCCACATGATATACCACATACGCGCTGCCACCGCCACACTACGTGCCGCACGAGCGCACGGCGCGCCGGCGCGCCCACATTTGGAGCTTGGAGTCTGGGTTTTGTACATCGAGAATGAATCATTTATGCTAGAGTACTGCGCACCATGCTAGCGTCGATCTGCTTGATCGTCGGGCCCAGCGCCAGCTGCACCTTGTTGCGGTAGGTGTGCCGGTTCTGCAGGTGCAGCGGGTTGCCTTCGAAGTAGACCGTCTCGAGCGCGGGCAGCGCGCGCAGCTCACGCTCGATCTCGTCGAACGACGCCAGCTGGTTGTAGGACGCCCAGAACTCCTCGAGCTTGGTCAGGTGGGCCAGGCCCTCGACGTGGGCGATGCGGTTGTTGGAGACGTCGATCGTGCGTAGATTGACGTTGCGCTCGAGGCCCTCGAGCTTGGTCAGGCCGTTGAACGACACGTAGAGCTCCTCGAGGCCCTCGAGCTCGTCCAAGCCCTCGAGCTTGGTCAGCCGGTTGGACTGGATCGACAGAATGCGCAGGTTGCGCAGCGGCGCCAGGTTCTCTAGCCGCGCGATCTTGTTTTTGCCAACCCAGAGCTCCCGCAGCGCCGTCAGCGGCTCGAGGTTCTCGAGCTTGCGCAGCCGGTTGCCGCCGAGCTCGAGGTTCTCGAGCGCGGACAGGCCCTCGAGGTTCTCGATCCGGCCGATGCGGTTCTGTACAAAGTACAGGTTGCGCAGTCGGCGGAACTGGCGCACGCCCTTGATGTGCTTGATCAGGTTGAAGCTCAGATCGAGGTTCTCGAGCGTGTCGGCGTACGGCACCCCGTCGACGCCGACCTTTTCGAGCGCGGCCGCCAGGCCGTCCAGCCGCGACAGCGACGGGATCCGGTTGTCGTACAGGTCGAGCTCCGTCAGCGCCGGCGACCGGATATCCTCGATGCCCTGCAGCGTCGTGAGCAGGTTCTGCCGCAGACAGATCGTCTGCAGCTTGTCGAAGCGCTGCAGGCCGAGCGCGCTCATCGAGCGCACCTTGAGCTGCACGAGCTCGACCTCGGTCGAGTCCTCTGGTAGCTCCGCCAGAAGCTCGTCGTCCTCGGGAAGAGCCTCGCCCTCCACGATCTCCATGGGCATGCCGTTGCCGGCGACCGTGCTGGTGATGCCCGGGGCCGGCGAGCCGATGGTCTCGGGCGAGCCGACGGCCGACGACCGGTCATCGTCCGACGAGAGCGGGCCGCGGCTAGGGTCTTCGGGCACCGTCATCTGCTATGTGATTCGGTAGACCGTGCGATCGGTCTGGAGATGTCTGAGGTCTCGGTGGCGTGGACGAAGTGAGGCAAGACGTGCTTAACTACCAACTTCCCAAGACGATCGTCCCAGACGCGGCCGCATGAGCCGCACTCTGTGCGGCTCACGTTGTACAGGCCACGCTCGCGGAGCACCGCCAAGGCGCAGCCACAAACGAGCGCAGTGCGGCTGTGTCGGGGGAGGCCGCCCTGGGTCAAGGTGGGCAATGAGCCGCAGAGCGTGCGGCTCATCGAGTAGCCTCCGGCGGCGACCGAGATGAAGGCACGGAGCATGTAGCCGCAAATAGCCGCAGAGCGGTGTAGCCGCCGCAGCCTGCTACAGCCCAGCTGGCACGAGTCGCCTACAGACCGGCGACGCAGTCGCGAGATCTCGGCGACACGGCAGCATATAGCCGCACCTGAGCCGCACATTCTGCGGCGCATTCTGGCAAATTAGTATTAAATAAAAGGCAAGGGCCATACAATGCGGAACAACTCTACAGAAACAGACGAAAGGAGCGGCGGGACCACGGCAGCAGAACGAACAAAACTCGAAACAATCAGCGTACAAGGCGCAGGCTATACACAATTTTTGGAGCCATGATCGTTGTAAATGCCACAGAACATACATATATACAGTACATGTCCTGCTGCGCGCGGCCGGCAGTCTGCAGCGCGACGCCGGCGTCTAAGGCACGGCAATGTCGAGCACGACCGAGACGTCCTGGACGTCGCGGCCGGAGAGGTCCTCGAGAAAGGGCACGAGATCGAGCAGCTCGTTGTCGTGGACGTCGGAAAACCAGCTCGAGATGGGGACTGCGTGCTGGGGGTGGAATATATACGAGGCCGGGGAGTTGTCGAGGATGATGATCTCGTTGAGCGGCCGGCCGAGCTGGGACAGGTCCTTGACGAAGTTGCCTTGGTGGTTGTAGCAGGACTCGCGGAAGAGGCGGTGGTGGACGACCTTGTGGATGTCGAGCTGGTCGAGCAGCGGGTCGCCGTACTTGGACAGACTGGCCGTGAAGACAACGACCTCGTAGAGCTCGCCAACACGCTTCATGAAGGCGTCCACGCCGGGGCGCTTGATGACGTAGACGTTGTGCGACTGCGTCTCGATCTCGACGGGGATGACAAAGTCGGCCTGCTGGATGTACTTGAAGCTCGAGTGCACGAGCGTCTCGTCGAGGTCGAGCACGAGGCACTTACGGCCGCGAAGCTCCTCCGACACGGGCGCGAGCAGGCTGCGGCGCCCGGTCACGTCCGCGGCGGCCACGCCGTTGAGCACGTCCACGTCTTCGTCGGCGCCGGCGCCGACCGCGCCGTACTCGGTCACCTGGTCCGGCTGGAGCGGGTGGTAGATCTCGAGCCGGCCGTTGTTGATAATCTCGGCCTCGGCCGGGTCCAGCGTGGGGTCCTGGCGCGGGCCGCCGGTCGACGGCGCGCGGGGGTCGTGCGTGATGATGTCGTTGGCGTACACGTTCTTGTCGACGCCGGCCTCGCCGACGCGCAGCGTCGGCTGCCGCGTGATCGACGCCGTGGGGTCGTCGCCGCCCACCGACGGGCCGTAGTTGCCCATCAGCTTCTCGGACGACGACGAGTACGCGGACGACGACGACGACGTGCTGGCGGCGTCGTCCCGCGACGAGTCGCCGTACGCTGGCGCGGCGGCGGCGCCGGCGGCGGCGCCGGCCGCCGACGACTCGGCCACGTTCTCTTTCCGGTCGACGGCCGTTGGCGGCCGGTCGATGGCGGGCTCCGCAGGCTTGTCGGTCTTTTCGGCGGGCGCCTTGGCCGACGCGCGGCTAGCCGGCGGCGGCCGCGCCGGGGCCTTCTCGTTAAGCTCCTCCTCGGGCGTCGTGCAGCACATGACGACCGAGAAGAAGCGGCCAAAGAAGCCGCGGCGGTCGCGCGTCCGCGCGGGCGCGGACGCGCCCGCCGGCGCCGATGCCGTTTGCCGCGGTCCTGGGCCCGTTAGCTCTGTCTGCGCTGCCATCCCCCCTGGCGGCCACGTAGGGTGCCGCCGGAGCCAATTGGCGCTGGCGCGCGGCCCCGGGGCCGCGCGCCGCGGCCACGGCCGGGGCTGGCCGACCCCAGGGCCCGCCCAGTCGCCGGCCGGCCGGCCCCGCCACGCACCCATCGCGTCCCACTCGCTCGACTCACCCGCTGGGGTCTTCTCCGAGACCATGCTTCTTTCTGGGGCTCGGGAGCGCTCACGCGCTGCTTGCTCGGGCGTCAGGAGACGGCAGTCTGTAGCCGAGCAGCTGCGTCGTAGCGTCTGTCGTCGGCTGCACCAGTCAGTCCAATTCGTGTCGGGCGCCCGGCCAGGCCCGCCGGCAGCTGCCCGGGCCCCAGGCCGCGCCGCAGTCGCAGCCAGCGGCGGCCGCGTCTCGTCCACTCACCTTGCTCACTCGCGGTTGCTCGCACAAGCGGCTGTCTGCGTCCTGCACAGCGCCTCGTTCGGGCGTGCGGGCACTCCTGGACACCGTGTGTCCGGCGCGGTGTGCTGCGCCTGGGCGTGCGTGCCGGCGCTGCGATCTACCGGCAGTCGTCCGTGTGTGTATGCGCTTTCGAACCAGCCGACTGCAGCCTGCTGGACGTGTAGCTCGTGTCGTCGATAGCAGAGAGCGGCGGCGACGGGCTTTTCGTGAATGCCCTTCCACAGACCGTAGTTTGCGGGTGCTATCCACGATGGTTGCCCTTTTCAGTCAAGCTTTCGTTGTTTGCTGGTCGCAGGCTAGGAAAGAACCAAAGCAGGAGATCGAGTAGGCGACCGCCGCACGCGGCGCGCACTAGCGCGCGACAGTTACGGCGCCAACTGCACCACGTTTACACGTTTGTGGCACAAAGCCGAGTGACAGCGCGGCCGGGCCCTGCGCCGCTCGTGTGCCGGCGCTCGCTGGGCCGGCGCGGTGGCGGCGGCGGGGCGGGCGGCGGCGGGCGCGGGCGGTGCCAGCGCACGCCGCCGCAGGTGGGAAGCGAGGCGCACGCACCGCCCGGCAGTGCGGCGGTGCGCGGCGCGGCCGGGCGGTGCGGCCGTAGCGGTACGGGAGGTACAGGGCCGCACGGCGGCGGTACCGCAGCACGCGGGACCCAGCATCCTGGGTGCTGGATACGCCGAGTCGAACAAGGGGCTTGTGGCGTGGGTATGGCCTGCGGCGCGGGTACGGGGTCGTGGCTACGGGGCCGTGGCGGTGGCTCGGGTGGCGCGCGCTAGCCCGTGGCTTGCCAGCCTCGGTGCGAACAAACTGCCGGGCCCGGCGACCTCTCGGGCGCCGTGGGGGCAGCCACGCGCGCCGGCCCTTTCGGCCTAGCACGCCCGTCGTAAACGTACATATCTCATACACGGCGGCGCCGGTCTATGGTACAACGCGCGGGCTACTGCCCGCGCATGAGTGTCTGGTGCGGGGCCGCGACGCCAACGCGCCTACACCGAGCCGATGCTGTCGCGGTTGTCGTCAATCACCCGGCCGTACTCGAGCAGCAGCCGGAAGAAGTAGATCTGCATGTCCTCGCGCCGCAGCGCCTTGCGCTGCCACTTCTGGCCCTGCACGGCAATGTACTCGGCCAGCTCGTCGTTCTGGATCAGGAACTTGAGCGTCTCGAAGCCCTCGTCGAGGCCGGTCGACAGCGGCACGTAGTGCACCCACGGCATCAGCCGCGAGTCGTGCCATTCGCGCAGCACGGTCTGCTTCATGACCAGCGACCGCGACTTGAGGAACGCGTAGAACCGCGACGACAGGCCATTGCCGTCCATATCGAGCAGGAACTTGAACTTCCATGCGTCCTGGAAGTCGGCCGGCTTGGCCGGCGCGCCGAACGCGGCGGCCTGCTCCTGGCAGTCCTTGTCGTCGCACTGGCGATAGCTCGTGAAATGCACATCCACGTAGTCGTGGAAGCTCTGCCGCGGCACCACCTTCTCGACAAACTCGTTCTTGGCCATGTCGGTCTTGGCGAGCGCGTCCTGCATCCCCTGCTCGAGCGCCTCGGTCAGCTCGCGCGCCGACTCGCGGATGTCCTCCATGCTCTCCTTGATCAGGTCTGCCTCGCTCTTTGCGGCCGGGCTGGCGCCGGGCGCGTCCGCGCGGCCCGCCGGCGTCTTGCCCGTCAGCGGCTCGTCGCGGCGCTGCCGCCGCCGCTTGGGCTTGGGCGTCACGATGTCCACCATGCCGTCCAGCGCGGCCACGTCCGCGCCGTCCACGAGCATCGTGCACGTCTTGTCGAACGACGTGAAGTACCCGACCGTGCGCTGCCGGTGGCTCCGGCGCCAGCTGCCCGCCCGCGAGAAGCCGCCGGTGGTGCTGCCGCGCCAGTAGAGCGTGCTGCGCTTGTCGGCCCACGGGACGTCCTTGCTGGCGTCGTAGGCCACCCGCTCGGCCCAGTACCACGGCGACGGGAACAGGATGTCGCTGAACGTCGAGCCCTTGCTCTGCGAGAACACGGGCACGAGATCCGTGGCAATGTTGAACGCCGCCGGCCGCACAAACAGCCCGTGCTCGTCGCGGAAGCTTGGGTGCGTGCAAATGTCTGTCGCCAGGTACGAGTTGGTCACGAACCCGATCGACATCGAGTACCGGTTCACGTCGTTCTCGCCCGTGGTTTTGGCGGGCGACAGCGGCGAGCACGGCAGCTTGGCGTGGCCCCACGCCGGCTGGCGCGCAAAGTAGTCAAACACGGTCGACGTCAGGTTGTCGTAGACGTACTGCTGGCTGGCCTCCAGCGCCGCGTTCTCGTTCTCATCCCGGACCGTGAACCGGTTCTTGCTGCCGCTCGTCATGGGCACCGTCCGCAGTGCCTTGAGGTCTGCGTACGGCACAATCACGCGCGCCTCCTCGTGCAGGTTGATTGCGAAGTCCATGTCGGGCAGGAACTCGACAAAGTCTTCGAGCATCTCGCGCACGGCGTCCTCGAACCAGCGCTCGCCGTTGCCGGTCACGCGCACGATCTCGCCGTCGCGGATGATGATGCCCATCAGGAAGTTGTCGGGGTTGCCGAGCGCCTCGCGCACACTCTGCCTGATCGTGACTGGCTCCAGGCCCCAGAACGGCCGCAGCGAGTTGTAGATCGAGTCGTAGTCGTCGAAGATGATCGAGCGCCGTTGGACGGCAAACGCGTACCACTTGTCGAAGCTCGGCGGCGGGTTGACGCCGTACCGCCGAATGTACTCTTTGACGAGCTCGGGGTACGTCGCCGACTGCTTGGTGACGTAGTTTTCAAACTCGAGCGTTTTGGTGTCGACCAGGAACGCGGCCGGGTGGATGGTCGTGTTCCACGTGAGCTCGCCGGCGGTCGACGCGGCGAACGCCTTGGTCGAGACTGTGCGGCCGACCGTGCGCGCGCGGGTGCCAAAGAAGATGCCGAACCCGAGCGTGAACCCAGCGATGACGAGCGTGATGAGCTTGCCGAGCCGCACGGGCATGAACCGCACCTTGCGCTCGCCGATCGCGGGCGGCAGCAGCGTCGACGCGATCGCCATGTATGACAGGCACATGGACACGATCTTCCACGCAACGTGCGTGTAGAACGACGTGCTCAGGATGCCAATCAGGTCCACGAACGACGCGTTGATCGGCGACAGTTGCTGAATCAGAAACATGATGATCATGTTCTTGACGGCCGAGAACAGCGACCACAGCAGGATGTACTTGGCCAGCCCGCCCGACGTCAGCTCCGTCCAGCCGGACCAGCCGTCGAGCACGCCCGAGACCAGCAACAGGCCGGCGGACGTGTAGAACGCGATCTCGCGCAGCACCGCCTTGTTGAGCGGAATCGAGATGTCCGAGATCGACAGGTACGTCGCCGAGAAGATCGACGAACACACGCCGAACAGCAGCTGCGACGCGCCTGGATAGTTGGGCACTAGTGCCAGGAACGACGACGTCGTGATGAAGAACAGCGTCGTCGGATCGACGTGGGGGTCGTCCTCGCGCACCGGCGCTACCGCCGCCACCGGCTTGTCGTGCGTGGCCAGCGTTGGGTCCGGTGCCATGTACTGGAATCGCAGGATGTGGACCAGGACCGGGATCAGGACCTGGCGTCAACGCCGTCTGGACCGTTACCTACCGCAGCAAGACCGTTTCCGCGCTCACCGAGCAGCGAAGCACAGGCCGATGACAGCACAATGCATGTTGAACACACGACCACGTCGATCCGCCGGTACTTTTGCACCGACGCCGTATCGACGAAGAATCGATCGATGGGCAAAAACGTCGCCAGACAGAACGCTGCCCACGAGAAGGAGGACGAGAACAGGAAGCGCGAGTACGGGATCACAAACGCAGCAGTCACCGACAGCATCGACGCGACCAGCGTCAGGAACGGCGCTGACCGGTAGAGGGTACGCATGGTTGAGCCTAGGCGTTAGCACTGACCAGGAGGCTGGCTGGCTGGCGAGGTCGTCCTCATGTCACCCACGCAGTCCACCGACGGGCCCACCGGGCCGCGGCCGGTACCGGGGACCAGGCGCTCGCAGCCGCCCGGTCGCGACGTCCGCCGGACGCGACTGCCCGGATTGCCTCGACTAGCTGTGTGTCGGTGATGGCCGCACATACCTTGACTCTGCACCCGACCAGTAGGCGTCCGGGTCCACAGAACGACCGATCAACAGGCACGGGCCCTATTCCATGCGCTAGGCGGAGATTGAGCGTCGGCCGGCGCTGATAGCCTGGCGATAGGGGACGGTGTTGTCGGTCGAGGTAGAAAATTGGGACTGACGATCAAGTCGTCTCGTAAAACCCGGCAGTAAAACTCGGTCAGGGGCTTTCGACACTAATGGCCTAAAAACGCCCCCTGGCGCAGACTAGCAGCAATAACCGTATTTGTTAGTACTGGAGAGCGCGGCGGGTGCACGAGACGTCGGGCGAGGTGACGACGAAAGGCGACAAAGGATGAGGGCTTATGGCTACCGGCTTTGGCGCGTGCAGCAGGCAGCGTGCATGGCGGTCACGCTGACGTCGGCATAGGGGCCAGTAATTTGTACGCGCGGACGCCCACGCGGGCGCCGCGCGGAGCCAGGCCGGCCGGTCCCGACTAGACACGGCTGAGGATGGCCTACGCTGGCGTTCTTTGGCGCTTGCGCGCTGGGCTACGGCTGTCCCACTGGACGCTGAAGACGGACAGGCGCCTGCGATGGCGACGATGGCGCCGATGGCTGCGCCGCACGATGGCGACTTGGCTGCAGTAGGAATGGGGCGACACACGGGAGGCTGGCGATGACTTGGACGCCCGATATATGTTTACGACGTTACAGATTGTTTGATAGGATGAGGGGCACGGCGGCGTGCCATTTTAGGAGCGGCGCGCTATTTTTGGACAGCGGATAGTGCCAGACAATAGCGGACAATGAGATGTTTGGTAGGTCACAGGTAGCTAGCGACTGTGGCTAGAAGGCACGCACGCCACGGCCGCGAGTCCGGACTGGTGACCGGACCGGTGACCTGTGAGGCGGTGGCGAGCTCAGGGCGTGGTGGGCGACCCAGGTGGGTGCCCGGGTCAGGCCGCTGCGCGACCCGGGAGCTTGGGCCGGGGTTGGGCCGGGTCGATGACGGACCCGTGGGTCGGGTCCGCCAGGACCGGACTCGCCGAGACCGGGACCGTGACCGGGACTGAGTCCGTGCGTGGTGAACTGGACTCGCGTTGCGAACCCGGTCCGGCGGGCGCAGGTCCGGCCATGGCCAGCCGGCCGCAACCCGCAACCCGTATCCCGCGACCCGCGACCCGCGACCCGCGACTCGCGACCCGCGACTCGCGACCCGCGACCCGCAACCGCGCACCTGCGCCGCCGCCGCTGCCCCCACGACTCAGCGGCGGATGCGGTTCCTGTCGCGGACCCGCGTCACCGGATCGGCCCGCCGAATATGTCGTCCTCCGGACCGGCCGAGGCCTTGACGCGCTTGGCATCACCCGGATCAGCCGCCTCGGGCGTGTCCTCTGGCTTGCGCTTCTTGAGCTTGTCCGGATTGCGGCAAAAGTAGAGCTTCTTGTCGATGGCTGTAACCCGATCCTTGGACTGCTTCCGTACGGCGTTGTCCATGTACGGCTTGATCTCATCAATGATGCGCAACAGCTCCTTGTGCATGGCTTCGTTCTTGCCCACAAACTTCTTCTCGAGGTACTCGCGCAGGATGTCAGAGTTGACCATGTCCATCGCGCACAGCGCGATCTGCGGGGGGGTGAACAGCAGGGCTGCATCCGAAAACAGGCTGCTGCTGACGAGCTTGCGCGCGGCGTCGTGCGCAGGGCCGACTGTGTCCACCGAGCCCGGCAGCGTCGCCTGCATGTCGAGAAAGAAGCCGTGCAGCGGCTGGTACGGGTGGTGTACCGAGAGCGTGAACGACAGCGCCTGTGCCACGGTGAACTCGAGCTCGAGGATATCCTGGGACGTGACCTTGGGCAGCATCGCCGAGAAGTTGTCGATTGAGATGAAGTAGTTCTCGCTCTTGGTGGCCAGGAACAGGCAGGTGTACATCACGTTCTTGGGGTGGTAGTCCATCGTCGAGTTGCGCAGGTAGAACTTCTTGAGGTACGATATCGCCGTAGCCTTGATCTGGGACGACAGCTTGTAGATACCAGCGACGTCCTGCGCTTTGCCGCAGTAGAACAGGACGAGCTCGAGCTCTTCCTCGGGGGTGAGAAACTCGATGGAGGCACCAGCGTCGCCGCTGTTCCGGCGGAGGCGCTCGACCGCGCGCGCGTTTACCTTGCGCCGAGCCTCGTCGAGCTCGGGCCGCGTGAACGACCACAGCCGGAACTGCGACGATTGCCGGTAGAGATCATCGTCCGTCCGCATCGTTGGGGAGTCGGGACGCGCGCGAACGGGTTTTAACCCACGTATCACGTGATGCGCCGCACGTAGCGCGGCGCAAGCCGCATGCTCGAGCCGCACGCCCCCGACCGCGCCCGCCCGTATGCAGCTGGGGAGGGGCTGACTTGACGTGCAGCACAGAGCTCTCTCTGTGCTGCCGACCGCCCGCTGTTGCGCATACCGAACCCGATGACACGGCTAGCAGATTGATCCGGGCTACAGACCGCAGCACTGCCAGGCTGTCGGTACCAAGAGCAGAACAGCAGATCGCGCTGGGTGCGTACAGCGCGCGTGCAGCAATACGACTTGCGGGCGAACCGCTCACGCGCGTAAGCCGCCGCCGGCCGAGACGGCAGGCAGTCGCGTCCAGGCAGCCTACAGCGGCCGATCTGCACACACGGCCACTACTGCGGCCCGATCTGGTCTCTCCGTGGCGGCAGTAGCACTGGAGCGACCGACAGCACGCACAGCGCCGCGAATTGATGTCTCGTGGGCCTGCCGGCGGCGAGGGACCGAGTGTGGGTCGACCACACGCGCGCGCGTGCACGCCTCTGATCCGGCCGCATCGGCCGCCTGCCGCCGCCTCTGAGACGGCCGCGGCCGGCGACCGCCGAGCGCGCCCAGCGGCGCGCCGGCGCTTGGTAGCTCACAGCTCACGGTTCACGGCTCACAAGCGCGACACGTGATCAATGACTGCTGCAAGCCCTAAGACAAAGAACCCTAACGTCGATCACACGTGATTGCGCCGCACGGACGTCGGCGGCTGCGCGGCGGCCGCGGCGGCCGCGGCGTCTGTGCGTGGCCGGCCAGCGGCAGCGGCGGCGTGGCGTACGTGGCGTGGCGTGCAGCGCGCACACAGAAGCTGGGCGACAAAGACGTCGAAATTACTTTGCCAGTGCGAAAATTTCATTCCTCCGTTCTATCTATCCCCCTGACCTCGACACCATGCCTCTCATCTTCTCGCCCGCGGCGGCCACTGGGGCCGGCGACAACATCGACGACATCAAGGCGCTGCTCAAGAGCTCGCTGCGTCAGTTCAAGGACTTTCCCACCAAGGGCGTTCTCTTCGAGGACATCATGCCGATCTTCCAGAACCCGGCTGCGTTCAACGCGCTGCTGACGGGCCTGCGGCTGCAGATCGAGGAGAACTTCTCCGGCGCCAACAAGCCGGACGTGATCGTCGGCCTGGACGCCCGCGGCTTCCTGTTCGGCCCGACGCTGGCGTTGATGCTGGACGCGGCGTTTGTGCCGGTGCGCAAGCGCGGCAAGTTCCCCGGCCCGACCGTGTCGGCCAAGTTCGAGAAGGAGTACGGCTCGGACATCTTCGAGATGCAGGCCGACGCGATCAAGCCCGGCCAGAAGGTGATCATTGTCGACGACATCATCGCCACCGGCGGCTCGGCCAAGGCCGCCGGCGAGCTCACCCGCAAGCTCGGTGGCGAGATCCTCGAGTACATTTTCCTGATGGAGCTCGACTTCCTCAAGGGCCGCGAGAAGCTCGACGCCCCGGTCTACACGCTTCTGTCGGGCCAGCCCACGAAGCTGCAGTAGTGTATGTACTGAATGATAGTCTATGAGCCGACGATGAGGTTGACCACGTCCTCGCCCTTGACGCGCACGCGCCCGTTGGCGAGGACCTGGAAAACGCTAGCGTCGATGTTGGCGAGCTCGATCGCCTGCACGTGCAGCACGCCGGTGACGTCGTGCTCGTCGATCTGGACGACGCGGACGCGGTGGCCGTCGGCGCGAGCAAGGCGGACGCGGTGGCCGTCGAGCGACGATGCGCGCACGTCGCGCCCGCGCCGAACGAGCGTGCCCTTGCCGTTCGCGGGAAAGTAGAGCTCAAACACGTGCGGCGGCCGCAGCGTCGTCGTCGTTGCCAGCGGATGCGTCGCCGGCAGGTCCACCAGCGGCCGGATCGGCCGGCCGGCTTGCCGGCCGCCGGCGGCCTCGTATGCGCGCACGTTGGCGCTGTACGTGCCGGCATGCGACGGGAACGCGTACGCGTCTGCCGACAGCGGCGGGAACAGGTGCTCGCCGATGGCTGTGAAGTTGTAGAGTCCGTCGAGGTGGTAAAACTCCTGCCACGACGCCACGAGCGAGTAGAACGACGCCAGGCCGCCGCCGTGCGCCGTGTATGCGCACGACGCGCCGGCCTCGAGCTCGGCGCGGCTCTCGACGTCGTCCTCCTCGGCGTCGGGCCGGTTGACAGGCCAGTTGCGGTATATATACGTCTCGGAAACGCGCTCGAGGGGTTCGTTCCAGCGCAGCACTGGACTCAGCGGCCGCTGAGCCGGCCGCTGCCGCAGGTGGCCCGCCGCCGGCATCAGCAGGTCGACGTCGATCCACAGCGGGTGCGCTTCGGTTGAGAACACAAAGTTCGAGTCCATGTGATTGAGTGGGTTGTCGACGTCGAAGAGCAGGTAGAGGTACTTGAGCGTTTCCGAGAGGAAAAAGCTCTCTGTGCGGTCGGCGAGCTCGCCCGTGCGCACGTCACGGATGCCGGCGTAGCCGCAGGGTACGCGCGTGCGTGCCTGGATGTCGGAGAGCACCTGGGCGCCGACGCGGAGGTAAAACGGGTCGCCGGTGGCCTGGTAGAGATGGTATGTGCTCTCGGCAAACTCGGGCCGCAGGCCCCACCACTCGAGCTCGACCGAGCCCTTCTGAAGAACGAGATTCCAGCGCTCGGGAAGAGCCGCGTACGTGAGCCACTGCTTGTAGAAGACGAGGTGGCTGCGGACGGCGGCCGTCACGTCGCCGGCCAGGACCTGCAGGCCCGGGAAAAACGCCGAGAGCGAGTCGACCCAGTTGGTCACCGGCACGGCCGAGACCACGTGCACGTTGCGGTACAGCCAGCCATCGAAGAGGTGCTCCTTGATGGCCGTGTAGGCGGTCGCAAAGACGCCCAGGTAGGCTGTGTCGTCGAGCAGGACGTACGCCTTGAGCGCGTACTCAAAAAACGAGTCGGACGACGCGCCGATGCCCGAGTAGGCCGACAGCCAGAGGCCGCTGACGGCGTCGATGGCTGTGCCCACCAGGTTGTTGTTGGTCCGGCGGTCCCAGATGGCAAAAAACGCCCGGCGCGCGAGCTTCTCGAAGCGCTCGTCGCCGGTCAGCCGCGTCAGCGTCGCAAACTCGAGCACCAGGCTGCCGGCGCCGGCCGTGCACGTCTCGGTGGTGGTGTCGTTGATGCGCCCGTGGCGCAGGTTCACACGGGCGAATGGGATCCCGGTGGTCGTGTCGAACGCCGGCAGCATCCGGCGGCCCAGATCGTGTGCCAGCTCGAGCATAAACCCGTCGTAATCAGCGATTGCGCAGCCCAGCTGCGGCGACGACGCGTAGATGTGGGCCGACAATAGCCCACCGACCATGCGGATCGTAGTCTCGAAGACCTGGACGTTGGACGGCACGTCGAAGTTGACGTACCGGCGCACCTTTTTGACCGCACGCTCAAACTCGGCCTGGTCGCCCATGATCTGCGGTCAGCGCGCCCGGACGGGGCCGTACCGCCAGCGTGTCGAGCGTGTCGACGAGCGTCATGGAGAAATCGCCGAGGATGTCGTTGATGCCTTTGTTGCCGGGATCGGCGCGGTCGCTGCCGCGCCCGGCACAGGCCAGCGGCCGGAGCTCTGCGGTCAGCGGCGTCGGCCGGCGGCTTACCGTCCTCGGGGAACGCGTGGCGTAGGTACGCGTTCCAGGTGTGGTAGAAGGCCTCGCGGGTCTCGTTTCTGGCGTCAGCTGCGCCGCACGCCGTGCGGCTCACCTCAGCGCGGCCAGGTGCGTCCGCGGGAACGCGGCCGCCCGCGGCACGCCGGCAATGGCTGCCACGAGGACGACCGCGAGCGTGGCCAGCCGGACGGCCCGCCAGAGGCCGGGGCGGCCGCGCGGCCGGCTGCGCGCGCGGGCCGGGGGCATGGTGATGCTCGGGCTCTCTGGCGAGAGCGTGCGATGGGGAGACCTGGCAGCGTCTCGTTCCGTGGTGAGCGGAGCACCGCCGCAGTCGTGTGCCGAGACGTCGCCGCGCGTGCGGCGCGACTTGGGCGGGTAACACGTGCACACCCGGGTAACAGTATAGAGCGCGCCCGGGTAATCCGCGGCCAAAGCCACGCGCGCTGCGCCGCACGCGCCATGGACGTCTTCTCGTTCGGATCCAACTCGTCCTGCCAGCTCGCGCAGCCGTCTGGCGAGGATGCGCACGAGCCGCGTCAGGTCGAGCTCGCCGCCGGTAGCGGTGTAGTTGCGTCCAATGGCAATCACACGCTCATGCTCGATGGCGACGGCCGGTTGTTTGCAGCCGGCTGCAACAGCCACGGCCAGTGCTTCGCCGATGGGGCGGTGCTGCCGCAGTTTGCGCGCGTCGGCGCCGGAGACCGACGCGTGACGCACTGCGCCGGCGGCTGGGCGTTCTCTGTTGTCGTCTACGACGACGGCACCGGCCCTGAGGTGCACACAGCCGGCCACGGCCCAGCCGGCGAGCTGGGGCTGGGGCCGACGACGCCGCAGAGCCGTGGCGCGCGTGTGGCGGAGTTCCCCCCCGCCGGCCGTCGCGTCGCGCAGGTCGCCGCCGGCATGGCCCACGTCGCCGTCCTGCTCGACGACGGCCAGGTCTGGGGCTGGGGCAACGGGCGGAAGGGCCAGCTCGGCGATGCGCGTGGCCCATGTTGGCGCCCGGTGTGCGTGTGGCCCGGTGGCGCAGCTGCTGTGGCGTGTGGCCGCGAGTTCACGGTCGTGGCCGACGCCGCCGGCAAGATCGCCGTCCTTGGCGCCGCCAAGCACGGCCTGCACGACGTGCCCGCCGGTGCGGCCATGGGCTCG
The DNA here is from genome assembly GCF_038497935.1 of Neoaidaea tothii. Lineage (NCBI taxonomy): Eukaryota > Fungi > Ascomycota > Lipomycetes > Lipomycetales > Lipomycetaceae > Neoaidaea > Neoaidaea tothii. The sequence goes on from NW_027117986.1 coordinate 54,437, forward strand.
CCCGGGCCGAGCCCGCTGGCCGGGTGGACGTCCGTGCAGGCTGGGTGGACGACGATTCACGTCGTGGTCGACGGCCGGATCGTGGCTTGGGGCGCCAACGGCCACGGCCAATTGCCGCCGTACGCTGCCGGCGACGGCCCACGGTTCACGCGCGTCGCTGTCGGCAGCGAGCACACGCTAGCTGCGACCGCAGACGGCCGAGTCTACGCCTGGGGCTGGGGCGAGCATGGCAACTGCGGCCCCGGCGGCGACGTTGTCATCCGCCGGTTTGCCGAGGTCTTTTGCGCTCGCACGCCGCTGCTGTTGCTCGGCGCCGGCTGTGCAACGTCGTGGATCGGCGTGGCCGCACTTTAGACTGTAATACAGATCAATCAGACGAACCGCGCTGCAGCGTCGGAGCGGCCGCGTGCGCGGCCGCGGCAAACTTGTCGATGGCCTGCGTGATGGCGGCCGACTCGGCGGCGAACTTGTCGAATGTAGCGGCAGCGCGGTCGCCGCCGGTGCTGGCGCGACCGCGGTCGCCGGTGGCCTGCACGTCGGCGATCAGGCGGAGGAACCGCGGGACGGATGTACGGATGTCGAGAAGCTGCGTCAGCGCATTCTGTACCGACATACCTGCTGCTGGAGCTGGTCGAGCTCGACGAGGGCTGCCTGGAGCTCGGCATCAGACTGAGCCGAGACGCCGGCGGCCTCGGTGGGCGTGTCCTCGATCTTGATGGAGCCCGGGAACGAGGTCATGACATGGCGAGGGAGAACGCTGGCGGCGGTGAAGTGCGGCGGACACGTGATGCGCCGCAGCGCGTGCGGCGGAATAGAGCGCGTGCGGCTCGACTTGGCTCGCAGGCTCACGACGCGATCACACAGTCGTCGGTCGGTCACGAAGTCACACGCACTCACACAGTCGCCTGCTCACGGGCCCACACCACGCTCACAGAGCTCATGGACGCCCATCATGCTCACAGGTCACTCACAGATCACAATTGCACCAGGTAACACGACTGCAACCCCGGTAACACGACTGCAACCCCACGTCCCTGCCCGCAGAGCAGCCACACAGCCGCCACAAGCACGCCCCACCGCGCCGCGCGCTCGCAGCTCTACGCTTATCCGATAGACCCCATTACTAATTACATACAATCCCCGGCTATCCGGGCGGCCAGTGGCCGATGACCAACTAATGCAAACCCCTCATACAATCATGTCCCATCAGAAAAAAGCTAGTTCGTGAGCGCAGCCTGACGCGTAAGGCGGCGGTGGTCGATGTAGATGACAACCAGAGCCAGGCAGATAGCGATCAGGTCGCCCGGCAGGGTGATCATGAAGGCGGTGCGGTAGCAGTACAGGCCCTTGGTGCAGACCTGCTCCTGCATGGCCATGCGCATGGTGTCGCCCATGTCAACAAAGTGCGAGTTCGCGTCGTAGATGGCGCCGAAAGAGTAGGCAAAGACATCCGAGCCGAAGACGGTGGCGCAGGTCAGGTAGCCGTAGTTCTCCGAGAAGCGCTTCAGGCCGAAGGTCTCGGAGATGATGGAAGCGTACGAGCCGAAGAGCACACCGTAGCCGAGACCGTTGAAGATCGAAATGAACCACATATACCGCAGAGTGTTGACGGTCAGACCGCCGATCTGGGCAAACGTGAAGATGATGGCCGAGGCCAAGATGACCCACATGCGCTGGTGGCCCATGCGCTTGAGGCGGTCGGCCGACATGCCGGCCACAATGCGGCCGATGAACGAGAACGACGAGATCAGCGAGACCTGCAGGGCCTGGTTGCGCTGCAGCTCGGCCGGCGTCACCATCGGGTTGTCGTACGTGATCAGCGCGCGCAGCACGTAGCCCGCCGACAGAATGTACATGAGACCAGTGCCTGACAGCAGACCGTGGATGCAGAAGTGGATCCAGAACCGCCACTGGCGGAAGAGCGCCCAACCGTGGATGTCGACCTCGTCCGCGAGCGCGTCGACCTCCGTGGCCGGCTCGTCCTCGGCGACGGCCGTAGCCGACGACGACGACGACGCCACCGAGAGCGCCAGCTTGTCGTCCTCGGCGATCATGGTCGAGTAGCCGATCTCCTTCGGCGCCGGCTCGATGCGGTCCAGCAGCGCCTGCTCCTCGGGAGCCGACTCAGCGTCAGCCTCGCGCACCGGCTTGATCAGCCGAACCAGCGGCAGGCCGGCAAACACCAGGCCCGAGCCGAGCAGCGGGATCATGAGCATGAACCGAGCCGTGTCGCCGCCGAACGCGGCATTGCCGACCTGCGAGAAGAACAGTGCCGATAGACCGTAACCGGCCACCGGAATGGACGTCGCCGTGCCGCGGCGGTGCGGGAAGTTCATGGCCGCGCACTTCACGCACGCGTGGTACGCGAACGTGTTGCCCATGGATGCAACAATCATCCAGATGCCCACAAATGCCAGCGATCGGATCTCATTCACGTACGCCAGCCGCATCATCATGTATCCCAGCAGGATCAGGCAGCCGCCAATCGCGATCGGGATGTGCGGCGGCTTGCTGTCGATAATAATACCCGCCGGCGGGCCCGAGCTGCCGTCAGCGCTGCAACCGCGATCCACTTACAAGTACACACCGACCGAGCCCAGCGTCGCAATCACCTCGCTCTGGGTCGCGCTGAATCCCAGCCGCTGCGCCAGCTGGGGGCCGTACGCCGAGTACACATAGTGCGTCCCCGAACCGAGCGCTGCTGTCAGCCAGGCCTCCGCGCGCTCACTTACACACATAAAAGTCGCCGAGGATCGAAAGGTACTTGGCCCCGTTGCCGTTGAGCGCCTTGACTTGACTGAGCTTGTTCATGGCGAAAGGACGGACAGACTGGCGTAACTGCCAGCAACGGGCCGCGCCCGCCAGATATACGCTGCGGCCGTCCGCTCGAACGGCGATAGCGCCATCGCGCCCGCTGCCGCCGTCCACGGGCCACGGCCGCCGTCCACGCTCGATAGTTCATCTGTCGCGCGGTTGGGCCCTTGCACACCATATAGCGCGCGCTGCGCCACTTGTGCCCGAATACGAGCCTTCGCCGCACGGAATGTGCTCGTATCCTCGGCGTCGGTGGGCCCGACACGCCGCCACCGCTAGCCTGACCCATGCCAGCGCGAACCGCGCGGCACTAGTCCGATCGGTTGCCAGCGGGGCGCGCCGCGGATCCCCCGGCGCCGACACGCGCAGAGGCTGAGGTTTGGCAGCCGTGTGGCAGCCGCATGGTTGCCATAGTGATGGCCCGTTCCTTGGCCACCCTGGCCACCTTGAGCGAATTTGCGTGGTTTGCCCGCGCACGCCCAACAGGTTGGCTGCGCGACTTGTACGACGCACGGGCTTGACGGACCCGTCCGGCTGGCTCACGGGTCAGCTGCGCTCAGGGCCGCGGCCGCCAGACCGCGCCGGCGGGCCTGGCGGCCGGCCACTGAGCTGCCCAGCGCGCGCTGCGCAGTTTTCCGCCCCAGCCGATCGGTTGATCCGCCGATCTGCTGATCTCGCGTCATGACCTCTGGCGGAGCGTTTGACAGCCTCGACCGCCTCGACCGCGACTCGATGAGTCGCGACCGGCCGCGGGCGACGGCATGGCAGCGCGCTGCAGCGACACGATCTGGACCGCGCCGGCCGAGTAGACCACTGCTTGTCGCTGCAATTTAGTGGTCCGACCACTACGCGTCGTACGCTGACCACTGCGGAAAGACACGGCAGCGGACAGCCGTAACCCGTCACCTGTTACCCAGGAGCAGCCTCGGTCACAGCCCGTAACCCGCGGCGCGTCTTGGTCTTCGGCGATGTGAAATCGGCCGACGCTTTCCAGCTCGCCTCCGCACCGTTCCTATCGGCAGCCAGCAGCAAGCGCTAGAGGCCGCGGCTGGCTGATAACAATGTCGAGCGGATGTACCCCGCCGCGAGTAGATTGCCGGCCGCGGAGGGCGCTGCCGGCGGCTGTGCGGTGGCTAAATCAAGGACGCATGCTGGTCTGGCACGACGCCGTCTCAGGTGTCGCCCGCCGACAGACAACCGCGCACGACCGCGCGGCCGGCCGTGACCGACCAGCCGCGGCTCGTCGCCGTCGCGATTCAGAGGCGCCCAGGCGTCCTGGGCCGCCGGGGGCTCGTATTCGGCGCACTAGCCTGGGCGTGGGGCCCAAGCCACGCACACACGGCACTGCCGATGGTGGCGCAGGTGGCTGGTCAGCGGCAGGCGACCGCGGTGGGCGCAAGTCTGATCCGGTCGGCTGGCGTGACCCGGACGTGCGCCCGCGCGGCCACGCGTCGGCCGCGTATCGGCCAGGGGCAACAGCCGCTGCACCGCGACCGGCGGCATTGCCGCCAGTGATAACGGCTGTCGGGCCGGTGTAGCCTGCCGCGTGCCCCTCACTATACTGCGGTCCAGTGGCCCGGTGACCTGCGGCCCCTGGCCGCGCCCGCTCCGGCTGGGGGCCAGTCCCTGCCTGATACGCCAGTATCTGTCAGCATGAGCCGCACGGCAAGGCTAGCTACGCGACCGCCAGCGGGCAGCTCGATGCGCACGAGGGCAGCCGCTAGTGCTGCACGCGGCCGCTTGGCACCTGGCTAGCCACCAAGCGCAAGCTGGCACGCGCTGGCCTGCAGCCGGATACCGGCTATCGGGCCTCCGGTCGCCCGCTGCTGGCTTGGGGCCGTGATCTTCTGGATGCTGTGCTATTTATGGAGCGGGAGATTTTTAGCCACGCGCCGCAGCACAGGGCGCCCGAACGAGTCCAGTGCCAGCCTTGGCACCAGCCACGGCGCCGGTGGTAGAGGCCGGGCCACTGGCCCCTGAGCATGCTTGCTGGAGCGCGAAAGTCACGTGCATTACCCGGCCCCGTACATGTAGCGCGCCGCGCGCAACCTCGACCGCATGGACTTTGTGTACGAGTACGTGATCGAGGTGGCCGGCGCTCTCGCCGTCGCCACCGTAGTCTGGCTGGCCATGCGACAGGGCGTGCCGGAGCAGCCAGCGGCGGCTACTAAGGCCTCGAAGAAGAAGAAAAAGAAGCCGGCGCGGGCGGCGCAATCGCCGTCGGCCGGTGTCGCCGAGGAGGCCGCAGATGCGAAGATCCAGCTGGCCGCGATCCCATCACCGGGCGCGAAGGACGTCCCGGAACTTGCGCCGGCCAACACGGCGGGCAAGTCAAAAAAAGCCAAGAAGGCGGCCAAAAAGACGGCCGCCAGCGTCGATCCGGCGCCGGCCGCGCCAGTCGTGTCGGCGCCGGCCGTCGCCGAGCCGTCAACCCCAGCTGTTGCGCCCGTCGATCCGATCGCGGATCCGGGCGAGGGCGCGGCCACGGACACAGACTCGGACTCGGACTCGGATTCAGACGCCGAGACGGCTGCGGACGACTATGCAGCCAATGCGGCCCGGGTCACAGCGCCCACCGGCCCGCTGCGTACGCTACGCATCACGCCGCGCGTCATGCCGGAACGGCAATACGTCCGGCGCGAGCCGGTGACTGGGCCCACTAAGAAGCAGCGGCAGAACCAGGAAAAGCGCGCCCGGGCACGCGAGGAGACCGAAGCCCGCGAGCAAGAACGGCGCGACCGGCTCCATGCGCATCGCGTGGAGCAATCGCGCACGGTCAAGCCTGCCCGGCCGCCCCCTGTGGGCACTTCGGGATATGCGCGTGTTGCCGCGCCCGGCCAAGGGCCGCCGGGCTTGTCTTTGGACCGCCAGGGGTCGCAGGGGGCGGCCGGCCGGCCTGCTCCGGAGCGCACCCCGCCGCCGTCGGTAGCCGCGCCGGGCACGTCGGCGCCGGCCGCGGCGGGCGCATCTGCCGCGGCGCCCGCTGCATCGGCGCGCGCCGCGTCGCCCGCCGCGCCCGCCGACACGGACTCGTCCGGCTGGCAGACGGTCACGTCGCGCGGGTTGGTTTGGGACTGACGGCGATGTGCGCGTCACGTGCGGAGATGTCCGTGCACGTGACCTATCAAGCAGGCTGAAACGTATCAAACATCCCCAAGCGTCCCGCTCCCAATCCGCAACTCCGGCTCCATATCGCGATGGGCATTCCTTTGTCGCTCCCCCTGCTAGGGCTGCCAGCGCTGGCCACGACGGCTGTGTCGTGGGCCGTGTCGTGCTGCGGCGCGGCGGCGTGCACGACGCTGTGTGCGGCGTGTGGCAAGTGCTCGTCGAGTCTGGCGACTCGGCTGGCGTACGCAGTGATCTTCCTTGCAAACTCGATAGTAAGTGGCACCAGCAGCAGAACTGACGGCAGCTCGCATGGCTGATGCTCACGCCATGGGTACTCGAAAAGCTGGAGCAGTACACGCACACGGCGGAGGGCGTGAAGTGTTTTGGCGCACAGTGCACGGGGTTCGTGGCGGTGCAGCGCATCTGTCTGGCGCTCGGCGTGTTCCACGCCATAATCGGCAGCGCTGTGGTGGGCGTGCGCAGCACGACGCACCCGCGCGCGGCGATCCAGAGCGGGTTCTGGGGCCCGAAGGTGATAATGTGGCTGGTGCTCGTCGGGCTGTCGTTCGCCGTGCCCGACGGTGTGTTTGTGTTCTGGGGCAACTACATCGCCGTGATCGGCGCGTTCCTGTTCATCCTGTACGGACTGGTACTGCTGGTGGACTTTGCGCACTCGTGGGCCGAGATGTGCATCAACAAGATCGAGACGCACGACTCGCGGTTCTGGAAGACGACGCTGGTGGGATCGACGCTGGGCATGTACGCGGCGGCGATCGCCATGACGGTGGTCATGTACGTTTTCTTTGGCCGGAACGGCTGCAGCATGAACCAGGCCGCGATAACGATCAACCTGCTGCTATGTGCGGCGGTGTCGGCGGTGTCGATCAACCCGGAGGTGCAAGAGTACAACCCGCAGGCGGGCCTGGCGCAGGCCGCGGTGGTGACGGTGTACTGCACGTATCTGGTGCTGTCGGCGGTGACGGGCGAGCCGGACGACCGGCTGTGCAACCCGCTGGTGCGGTCGCGCGGCACGCGCACGGCGTCGGTCGTGCTGGGCGCGCTGTTTACCTTCCTGGCGATCGCGTACACGTCGCTGCGGGCGGGCTCCCGGCGGTCGGCCGAGGATGACTACCGCGAGGGCTACGAGCCCGTGGCCTCAGACGTGGTCACGACCGAGCCCTCGCGCGCGAGCATGCGCATCGAGGCCATCCGCGCGGCGGTCGACTCGGGCTCGCTGCCAGCGTCGGCGCTGTACGAGCTGGACGAGGACGAAGAGGACGAGGTCGCGACGCAGACGTCGTACGACTACTCGGTCTTCCACTTTATTTTCTTCCTGGCGACGCAGTGGACGGCCACGCTGCTGACGACCCAGGTCGACAAGGACGACACGGCCGGCTTTGTGCCCGTTGGCCGGACCTACTTCTACTCGTGGGTCAAGATCGCCAGCACGTACGTGTGTCTGGCGCTCTACACGTGGACTTTGGTCGCGCCCATTGTGATGCGCGACCGTTTTGGAAACTAGCGAATGCATTACTCGCCGATCTTGAGACTTTCGAACGACGGCAGCGGCCCCGCCATGCCGTCGACCAGGCGCTCGATCGCGGCGTCGTCGAGCTCGGCCAGTTGGGCCACGGTCCACGCCGACGTGACCTTGGACACCCAGCGCATGCGCGTGCGCACGTCGCTGGCGGCGGTGCCCGGCACCGCCGCGCGCACCCGCCGGCGCAGCCGGCCGAGGTTCTCGGCCGCGCGGCCGAGCGGCAAGTCCTCGAGCGAGTCCTGGATGCGCTGGCGAACGAGTGCGGCCATGCGCGGGCCGTTGCCGTTGGTCGAGACCATGACCTGGACCGGCCCGTCGCGGTACATGCTGCCAAAGTAGAAATCGCACTCGTCAGGCACGTCGGCGACGTTGCACGGGATGCTGCGTGCCTGGCACGCCTGCCAGACCCGCGTAGAGAGCACCGGGTCGTCGATCGCGGCCATCACCATCGCCGGCTTGGAGAGCACGGTCTCGGGCGAGACGGGCACCAGATCAACGTCAGGGTCGTAGTGGCGGTCGACGTGGGCGATCTCGCCGGTGGCCGCACGGTGGACAAGCTCGTCCGAGAGACCGCTGGCCGCGCACAGCACGGTCACGTCCGCGTCCGCGACGAGCAGGTGGCGCACACGGCCGGTCGCGACCTCGCCGCCGCCGATCACGAGCACAGGCTTGCCTGGCGTCAGAGCGCGCGCGGGGCGGACTTACCCTTGAGTTGCCACGCTACAACAAGCGATCCGCCGCCAGAAATCGCCGGGAAGTCCTTGTCTGCGGTCTGTGCCGCTGCGCGGCCTGCGGGAGTGTCGTCGGCCATGGGTTCCGGGGCCGGCGCCGGGGGCTGAAAAGTCGTGATGTTCCGGGTAACCCGCGACTTGAACGCTCGCCGACCGCCGTGGAAGTCCCCCGGCAAAATGAGCACCAGCAAGCTGCAGAAGACGCTTGAGCGCGTCAAGCAGAGGTAAGTCGACGTGGGCGGGTGCGGGCGTGGAGGCGGCGGCCGTAGGCAGCCGCTGGCGCGCGCTCGTGCCGCAGATCGCGCGTACGACGCGGCCGGGGCTGAGAGCAGAATCGCCGACAAGGAGTTCTACGAGGCGCAACAGGCGCTGCGGACGGTCGTTGCGCGGTATGTGCGGCAGGGCGACTACGAAGAGGCCGTCGAGCTGCTGTTCGAGGGCACCCAGGTCGTGCTGCGCGCCGGCGAGGGCGGCTCCGGCGGCGACCTAGCCTGCCTGCTCATCGAGACGTTCAACAACGGCAAGCTGGGCGTGACGGCGTCGACGCGCGCGCAGGTCGTCCAGCTCTTTGCGCTGTTCCGGCCGGATGAGCCCCGGCGCAAGGCGTTTGTGCAGGCGGCCGTGCAGTGGGCCAACAAGACCGGCGGCGACCGCGAGCTGCACCACGTGTTTGGCAAGGCACTGGCGGAAGGTACGCAGCGCGCAGGCTGGGCTGACCGCAGAGGACGAGCCGTACGAGGCCGAGAAGCACCTGCTGCTGGGCACCGCCGCCAGCGCCGAGGTGCTCGGCCAGATGGAGTTCGACTGGTTCATGGACGACGACGAGGACGACCACGCGCCGTTCTACGCGGCCCGCGCGGTGCTCGGGTACCTGGCGGTGGGCAGCATCGCGGGCGCCAGACGGGCGCTGGACACGTTCGTGGCGGCGCTGACGGCGTCGGGCCGGGTGGCGGCCCCAGAGCCCGTCACGGGCACGGTGGGCTCCGTGGCCGTGTTTGCGTCCGAGCCGCTGCTGAACTTTTTCCAGCTGCTGATCGCGGCGTGCCAGCGGCCGTCGGCCGACCTGTACAGGCGGCTGAAGGCGCACTACCGGGCGGAGATCGCCGCGGCAGGCGGCCTGGACGACGCGCTGGACCGGATCGGCGAGCGGTTCTTTGGCATCCGCGCACGCACACAGGGCAACCTGCTGCAGGACCTCATGGGCAGCTTCCTGGGCCCCGCGCCGCCGGCGCGGCCGGCGCTGGCGGGGCCGGACGTGGACTAGAAAGCAGTCACGGGCGTCAGGGGCGTCGACGCGCACGGGGCGTCGACGCGCGGACGCGTCGCGCATCGGGACGGCGGCGCGGACATGCCGACGGGCGCGGACGTGCCGACGCGTCCGTGCGCCGTCTGTGCGACATGGCCGCCGCAGCCGTCGCCGTCGCCGCCGCGCGCGCCCGCACGCCTCCGCACTCTGTAGCCTATCGAATGTATTACTACACCCCGGCCGGCTCGGCCGGTCCAAACAGCCACCCGTCGTCGTCCATCTCGGCCACGATGCGCCGCAGATCGGCCCGCGCCTGCCGCTGCAGGTCTGCCGTCAGCGCGTCCCCGCGCCCACTCACGTTTGTCCGTGCGCTGCCGCGCCAGGTCGCCGTACGCCGCGCGCACAGCCACCGTCGCGCGGTAGTCGGCGTCCTCCTTGTCGATCTCCTTGTCGGTCACCGGCACGTCCGTGTGCAGCTCGACGATGTCCGGCACGCCGGCCACGCGGACCACAAAGTCGTCGTCCGCCGGCCGGCGGCCGACGGGCGAAAACAGCCGGTCGTCGCGCTCCGGCTTGGCGTCGTCCGCGCGCGCGTGGCGCAGCAGCCGCTGCTGCCGTCGCCGCGAGATCGGGTTGATCGTCGGCAGGTCAAAGCCCGCGTGCCGGTCGCCGTAGAACGCCGCGGCGGCTATCTGCCCCGGCGGGTCGCGCATGTGTCGTTCGGCCGCGCTCGCCGCGTGTCGCGCCTGCGCCTGTCGCGCCAGCGAGTGCCCTGTCCGCGGTCGTCCGCTCCGTCGTCGGAACGCGGCCGTGGGCGTCTCGATCGTGTGGTCGCCGCGGGGGCTCCTGCTCGTTTCGCTCCGTGCGCCGCCTGCGCTTGCTGGTGCCGCGCCTGTGCTCGGCGTCGACGATCCTGACGCGCCAGGGCCTGGCGTGCTGGTCTGGTTCGGGGAGGGGGCCACGCTGAGCCCGTATACTGCGCGGTAGCCGACCTGGTCGGGCCCGCCCGCCACCGCCGTCGGCATGCTCGATCGCGGCGGTTTCCGAATCGACCGGGCGTGTCCGGCTCGTGTGCCTCTTGCGCGACCGCGTGCGGATGCCCTTGTTGTTGCTGTTGGGCCGGCCTGGAAAGCGCTGGGGCGGCCTTGGACGCAGAAAATCCGCGCTGAAATCGCGAAACCGACGTCGGACGACGCGAAACCGACGACAACGAGCACACGGCCCCTGACGGCGGCCGACGGCGCAGAGACTGCCGACAGCGAGCGCGAGCACGCACGGCGCGAAACGAATTGCGCGACCCGGGCCGAGAGACGGACCCGAGATGGATCGACGACGGCAAGACCGGCAGCAGGGCGGCCGCGGCGGCCCGTGGGGGGGCGGCGCGGTGCCGGCGTGGGCCGGCGGACGGCCGGATGGCCGCGACGACGGCCGCGGCGATGGCCGCGGGCCGCCGGGGGGATACGGCGGCCAGGGTGGCGGCTTTGGCGGCCACGACGGCCGGCCGCCGCCGGGCCCGACCGGCAGCGGCTACATCCCGACGGGGCCGAGCGCGTACGGCGGCCCTGGGGCGTACGGCGGCGGCGGCCATGGCGGCGGCGGCTACGGCGGCGGCAGCCAAGGCCACGGCCGCGGCGGCGGCCACAGCGGCGGCCACGGCGGCAACCGCGCCGCCAACTTTGGCCGGCCCCGGGACCAGCGCTCGACCGCGCCCGTCCCTGCCCGGCCGGACCCCGACTCGCTCTACCTGAACATCAACACGGCGCGGTCGCGGTCGGCGCTCATGCGCCAGCCGCGCGAGCTCACCGCGTTCTCCTACGACGACCAGCGCCAGCTGCGCTACGACGATTCCTCCATGAGCTACTACTATCTTCCGGTCGAGGAGGTCGCCGGCGCCGATCTGTCCCAGGGCTTCGACCGTTTCGTCCAGCGCGTCGAGACGGACGAGCACCTGGACGGGCTCCTGCTGGCGCTGATCGAGCACGAGCGCGCCCACGGACGCACGCCGGCAAACATGATCACCTGGCGCGGGCTCATGACGAAGCTGCTCTGTCTGCCGTACGCCCGCAACGACTCGTTCGAGCTCAACGCGGTCTACTTTGACGGCCAGCTCTTCATCGAGGAGGACGCGGCCTTCAAGCGGCAGGCGCAGCGGCCTCTCGACGACCGCGGCCGCATGATGACATACTGGGGCTACAAGTTCGAGGCGCTGGCGACGCTGCCCGGCACCTGGCACGAGACGCCGCGAGCCGTGATCGAGGGCCGCCGCGCGGCCACGGTGTCCAACATTCCGCAGTACTGCTCGGTCGTCAAGACCGGCGTCGGCGAGGTGCGCATGCTGCTCGCCGGCGAGGTCGACGCGGTCTGGGACTACAAGCCCGACAACTCGGACGTGCACGACGGCGACGACGAGCACGTGCGGATCGAGTACGACTCGCCGCTGGACCACTACGCCGAGCTCAAGACGAACCGCACGATCGGCTCGGACCGCGACGCCACCGCGTTCGAGTCCAAGCTGCTCAAGGTGTGGGCGCAGTCGTTCCTGCTGGGCGTGCCGCGCGTCGTCGTCGGCTTCCGCACCGACCAGGGCTTCCTGCAGACGACCGAGGAGTTCGAGACCCAGAAGATTCCGTCGATGGTCAAGAAAAGCAAGTTCTACGTGCCGGGCACGACGTGGGACGGCCAGGACGCCATCTCGTTCTTTGCCGCGGCGGTGGACTGGCTGCGCGAGTCTATCCCGGACGACGGCGACGTGTACAAGATCCGCTACATGCCGCGCTCGGACTTCCTGGAGATCGCGCGCACCGACACGGCCTCGTTTCTCCATCCGGACTTTGTGGCCTGGCGCCGCTCGCAGGGACAGCTGTAAATTAGTGTATTATATGTACCATACGTGTAGCGCCGCACGCCGTGCGGCGGCGAGCCGCACCTCATGCGGCGTGCTGGCGCCGCACGCCGCGCGGCGCGGCCCCGCGCACCTGACCGCCGCCCATCAACCTTACCCGGCTATCACGGTTTTTCCTCTCTCCCCCACCATGGACTTTGATCCGACACAGCAGGGCGCGTTCCCGCCGACGCCGCCCGAGATGAGCCCGGCCGGCTCGCCGGTAGGCTCTGCCGTGTCGTCCCCCGATCTCATGGCCCGGATTCCGTTCCGTCCGATGGCCGAGCTCTCGCTCGACGCTGCGCCGGAGCCCGCCGCCCCGGCTGCGCCCGAGCCGTTTCCCCCCGTGACCCGGTCTGCGGTCGATAACTGCTCGTTCCCGTCCTGGTATCCGCGCTACAAGTCGATCACGCCCAAAGCCAGGATCCTGCAGCCGGTTCCAGTCGAGTTTGTTCAGTACCTGCTTGCCGACGGAATTTTTTTGCCGGCCGACGGGTGCGTGTGCGCGCGATCCTGCTGACCCAGGCCGTCTGCGAGCTGGTCGTCCGACGATGAAGACGACGGAGCAAGCGTCAGCGCTGCCGAGAACGTACGTGGCTGTCTGGATCTGCTGACGAAAGGACCCCACCGTCGCCTTCCCGGAGCTCCACCAAGCCGTCCAGGACACGATCGTCGAATACGGTGCGGTGGCTCCGAAGCTCAACTGGTCGTCCCCGAAGGACGCCATGTGGATCACAGCGTCCAACACGATGCGCTGCGCCACGGCCGCCGACGTCTACCTCATGCTCAAGTCCTCGAGCTTCATCACGCATGACCTTTTGTATGCGTACGACGCCGTTGACACCGACGGACCCGACTCGTCGCCCGAGGCTGGAGGCTCTGCGGTCTCTGCCGCGGCCGACGCCACCGACGTCGCCGCCGACGTCGCCCTGCCGGCCGCTGACGTCGCCCTCATCCTCCGCAAGTGGTCCGAGGTCAACGTGTCGATGGAATTTCGGTGCTTTGTCCACCGACGCGAGCTTGTCGCTATCAGCCAGCGCGATCCCAACTACTACGAGTTCCTCCACGGCATTCGCGACGACATCCTCGATCTGGTTGACGAGTTCTACTTCAAGCATCTCCGCAAGACGTTTCCCAACCAGAACTTTACGTTCGACGTCTACATCCAGAAGCCCAAGGACCGGGTCTGGCTGATCGACATCAATCCGTTCGCATCCCAGACCGACTCTCTCCTATTCTCGTGGGACGAGATCTTGGCGCTGCCCTACGCCGACGCCGACCGCGACCCCGAGCTGCGGCTGCTGCACAAGGACGACAACGTCCGGTCATTTTCGTCCAAGCAGTATTCGGCGCACCAGGTCCCCAAAGACGTCGTGGACGCGTCGCTCGCCGACGGCAAGGGCATCGCCGAGTTCGCCAAACAGTGGCGCGAGATGCTCGACAAGACCGCGTCGTAGCGGCTACGTGTACATACTTCAACTTGAATTTATTTTCATCACATTGCAATTTGCCGGCCCTCAAGCACCTAGACGGACAAAACGATAGCGAGTATGATCCAAAGAATATATGTAGAGGCCACGGCTCCAAAGCTAGCAGACAGAGGCGGAACATCAGTACAACAAAGCGCCCACGGCCCAAAGCCGCCGGCCACGGTCTCGCGACCAATCCAACTGCCGACCAGCGAGCCTCGGACCGGCTCCGGGACCGGCTCTGCTGTGCTCCGCGTTCCTGCCGACGCCATCGCCGGCCAGGGCGGATCCAGGGCAGCCGGGTTGTATACACGTACTAATACGTCATCACCAAGCAAAGTTAAGAAATATTATAATCTCACATCCTAGAGGGCATCAAGAGTACTGTAACAAATTCCAAACTGGTAGGACGAAAAAACGATGCCAAAAAAACCAACGTTAACTGATAGAAACATAGACAGTACCACAGAATTCCCAAATAGATAGTAGTCAAAAGAGTTGAAGCTCAAAAACGACTGGCTGTGTTTCCTCCACAGGCCAATAAACCAAATCAAACCAAGGACTCCAACTCTGTTACACCCTCCTAATAAAGACTCAAAGTGTAAGATATTAACAGTAAATGAATCATAGATAATCAATAATCAGAAATACCGCGGTTTTCAAGAATCAAGAAATTGACAGATCAGAACGGCGCCAGCGAGTAACAGAACAGAGAGGAATCAGGCTAGACCAGAAAACTCAGGACGGAATTTCAAACAGGATCAGACAAACAGAAAAAACCAAACTAGACCGGGACAGTAACAGGTAAAACCGCAAGGCGCAGACGACCACAAGACCGGCTCACTCTCGAATCCTACGCCAAGTGCTGCTGTTGCTTCCCGGCGGAAATAGACCTAAATATATATGAACAGCTGTTTAGAACAAGAAGTCTCTCAAAGCAGAATATGTACCACTCATATATGATGTCTCATACCGTTCTGCTGGATACTGGCTAGTGACCTGAGCTTTCTATTCAAGTTGTTTGGCGGAGGGAACTCCTCTTCCTCGCCCTTCGACGGTCCGTCAGAGTAGAAAATTTTCGGTCGGTACGCGGGTTCTGTTGTCAGCGCCGCTGGTACGCAGTACTTACCCTGGTCCATCACGCTCGAATTCCGGAACTTCTCGATAAGACACTCCTTGCCCTGAGTAAACTGATGTTAGCGGACCATTCTCTTCCAAAGAGCTGTGCGTTGTGTGCGGATAAAGCTCAAGAGGGAGGTAAAAAAAAAAAGGGGAACTTATATGTTGGCGTAGGAGATATCGCAGATTTTCTCCGAGTTGAACCGGTTCCTGTTTTGTCAGACGGCCGTCTATGTAGACATCGGCTAGCTTTGTTGCTGTGGTGAATCACCAATCGTGCTTCGGCTTGCCAATTAGTGCTTCTACTTACCACTTCGTTCCCGAACGCGACTTAGCGAACGTGATGATGGCCTCCGGTGACGTAAACGAAATAAACGCGTATCCAACACTACCCTGTCAGTACCCCTGCATCCATAGTGCCTGACGGCGTGCTACTGCACGTGGTCATCGCGCTAAACTCACTTGCACTTATTCACGAAGTCAATTCGGAGATCTAAAACAGTTAGCCGAGATTCTGGCACCGTATTTGGCTTACAGAGGAAGTCGTAGGTTCCCTTGTTGGTTCTGTCGATGTACTCCTTCAGCATAGCCTGGTCGACCTTGTTCGGAATGTTTCGTAGCATCAGCGTGGTTCTGGTGTCCAGACCACGCGCGATGCGTTCAAGGTCAACGATGTTGTTTCTGGGGACCATGGCATTGGTGTAGACATTCCGTGGAGTCTCGCGGTACCGCTCGTACATGCCTAGTGACAGTTAGTCCCTGTCTAGCGAGCCACAGGCAATTGCCTCGCCCTAACGTACTAGGTCTTTCTCCCTCCCACACAGGATCCTGTGGACTGCCAAAAAGGTTCCGGTTCGACCGGCGGACCGGCCGCTCCATCGAATCTGAATAGGGATACTGACCAAGCTGCTCTGAGAGATCGATCGGCTTGGCCGACTCGAGCGACTGATGTCTCGACCAGCTTCCCATTCTGTGGTGCCGGTTCATCATCGCATCCTCGCGCTCATAGTCGTCCTCGTCGTTGTACGCCGAGGCAATCGAGGAGTGCGGCCGCCCGGACTTGGACGCCGAGCGGACCGGCGGCGAGTAGTTGAAGCCGGGGTACTTTGACTGCCGGTGAAAGACCCCCGACTTGGCGTCCCTCCAGTCGATCGGCTCGGGGCCGTACGACCCCACCGAGCTCGGCGCCATCCGGTAGTGAGGCGGAGGCTTGCCCACCGCAGGCATCGCCGAGTCACGACAAGCAGGATGCGTGTTCTCGTCGTGGTGTCGGCCACCAATAGGACTCGTGTTGTAGGTCTGCATCTCACTGCCGTCGCCAAAGTAGACCTCGTAGTGAATACCCTAGTCGTTAGAACTGGTCTTATTTGTGAACGTACCGCCCCAGAGTGCGCTTTCAGCTGCTTGGCAACAAGCATCGCATGACGGACATCAAAGTACTCCAGAACGAAAGTATTGCCGGCTGTGTCGACCGAGTTGGGGCGCACGCACTCGGCAGTGACATCGTCAATAATCGCTCTAGTCTTGCGTGCGTCGCTCAGAACATAGATTAGCAGCTGGCCCTCGTTATCTGTGAGGAAGGGAAGATTGAGACCCTTATTGCATCTCTCCACAAGGTGGCTGCGTGGGACAAAATGCGCATGAAGATTCACGGTCAGGAATGGCTGAGACGTCACTGCACGCACTGCCTGGACAGCGTCGCGAATGTCGTAAAAAGCCACAAACATATAGCCAGACATAGTTACGTCGCGGGTGTAAAGGCCCTTGATATCGCCGATCTTCTTGAGCTGTTCGGCCAGGCTCATGCAGTCAATGTTGTCAGGAATTCCGTGGATTCTGATGTAGCGACTGGGGATGTTTAGGTGGTCGTGGGCTGCATTGAGTACCGAGGCGAGACCCCGCGAAGAGGGCAACATGGAATTGTGCTCTCCCAGCGAGTAGCTGTCAGTGTTGCTCTTGTAAGAGATGCCCATTGGCGTACACTGATCCTTCAGTGACCGCGACAGTGAGGAGTCATCGTGAGGGCTGTTCTTGCCAGGCATACTGCGGGATTGCATTGAGTAAGGGTACTCGTTTGGGAACGAGTCTAAACAATCCTGCATGTCTGCGAAGTCAAACGAGCCTGAACGGTTGCTCTGGTGGTTGAGCTCGTCACGGGCCATGGTCGTGTTGTTCATCAACAGCGACATATGCTTCTGCATATTGGAGACATTCTGGAGCAGGCCAGGTCGCTCGGGAGCACTGGCTGACGGCCACGAGGCCGACTGCTTCGGGGGACCGAGTGGCATCATCTGACTGCTGGCAAGGGCGGTCGTTCGATTAGCACGCAGATTTCCCTTGTCCATCGGCGAATCGAGCAGAGACGATGGAATAGCCTGCTTCTCGTCAAACTCGTTTGCAGGAGAAGGGCACTTGGGGGTCTTGATCCCGGCGGAGAGCAGAGACTGGTGTGTGTGGTGGGTATGGCCTGCCAGAATGTGGTGACTGCCGTGCGAAGACACGTTCGTGACTGGAACAACGGCCGCCGCTGTGGCAGGGTCCGACGCAAACGCGCTAGAGCCTAGCGATTCTGGCGGCGACGGCATGCGGCCGCTGCCGCTCTTGTTCTCGTAATCAGCGGTCGGCATAGTCGGCATAGATGTGTTAAAGCTTGTGCCAAACGAATGATCGATAGGATCAATGTAATTCGCGTCAGACACGTTCGGCGAGGACGAGATTGAGACCGCAGACATGTCCTCAACACCGCTCATGTGACTGTAAGCAACACCAGAGGTAGCCGAGAATGATGCAAAAATGTTTGACGACGCGGCAACCGGCGAGGAGGTAACACCAGGCATCGTCGCGGTGGGGTACCGGCTGTAGAATGTCTCCGCGGTCGGCGAGAAACCCATGGTCACGAATAGAGCGGGCGAACAGAAGCAGCTAGGCGGTAGCCGATGAGGCCTGCAAGCGAGATCTTGCCTAGTCGAGTCGGGTAAGTCGACTCTTGCTGAGACACAACGTGACAGACGCGAAATAGACGCGAACTATAACGTAAGCCACACCTAGAGGCGACACAGACAAGCGGCTAGCGACTAGCGCGCGGGCTACCAAGCAGCTCGGCCGGGTAAGATATATAAAATTCTAGCGGTAGGCAGCGTTGCGTCGGTAGGTCAGGCAGCTGCACGCAGACGGCGAGATGGTGTGGTTGATAGCAGCAGCTTAGCAGCGTGATCTCGGCGGGAAGACAGGCGCTAAACAGCTGGAAGAATGGTACACACGCCTCCAAAAAATCAAAAGTCAAGAAGAGCTGATGAAGTGACTGGTAGCCAAAAGAGAAAATGACAGGGAACGAAAGATGAAAAAAATCGAAGAAGCGGGAAACCCCGGTTATAAAAGCGTTATGGATGGGGGGAAGTGTCTCTCGGCGGTGAGCGTGCGAGTCGGCCAAAGGTGGCCAGACGGCGGTACGTGGGCGCCGCAAAACAGGAGCAGGGTACGGCGGTCGACGCGAACCCAAGCGATGGAAGCCGTGTTGACGAGTCAAGCGCCCAGCCGGTCGGGCTATACAGAGGTAAAACATAGTGCTCCTGGACGTGTTACTTGCGTGCCCAGATAGTGAGCCAGATGTATGGTGGGTAATGCAAGATACTTTGGGTACCGTGCGATACGTAGCGGCTGTGGACCTGCTAGTGACTGGCATTCAGGACCAAGGCTGGCAAGCCTGATTAATCCGACCCAGCGGGACGGTAGCAAGGCGGCGGCACAACGTGGCGCCGTGGCGGTGTACATTCGTCGGCCGGGCGGCCGGGGTGGGCATACCGCGTGGCGTACGCACGGCGGCTGGCGATGGTGCCGCGGGCCTCGACGCGGCAGCCACAGTGCGGCCGCGAGAGCAACTTGCGGTCTAGTGATGCCCATCAGTTGCTGCGAAGGACGCCATCACGCCACGGCGCACAACGACGGCAAACTGCATGGAGAGCGGGCTTACCACCTACGCCAGCCCGAGCGCGGACATACCGCGACGCGCTAGACGCGTTTCGTAGCCACAGTCTACTACGCCCCGCACGGCCACCGCACGGCCATGTCGCTACGACCGCCGCACCGCATGCCACACGCCGATCCTACGTGATTTCATTTTGGACCAGGCGCGACTCACGCGCCTACACACAGCAAAACCTTAAATTTCTATTGGGCTAGCCTCTAACGCGCTGTTTGTTTACGGCTCGTCCGCGGGCGGCGGTGCTGCACAGCAGCCGAGCGAAATGCGCGTACGTGTGGTATAGCTTGACCAGTCACCTGTATTAGCAGGCATAGCACACAGCTTCCCGGCTTGGAAGTATTTATATTAGCAAGCTGATTATGCTTATCCTTCCTCTAGGACCCCCCATCCTTCTCTTCATTCGGGTGCGCGTCGTAGTGCCGCACTACAGTACGCCTTAGTACGCTTCTGCACGCCACAGCACGCTATTCCGCCCCGCGCCATCTACCGCTCGATCTGCGCTAGACCTCGCAGCAGTCTGACAGCCCCCTAACACATTTGTCCGAACGGCCCTCGTTCTCCACAGTAGAATAAGTATGTCGCCCGGTGCGCCCGCCTGACTTAGGTCACCATGGTTTTGCCAACGGTGATCCCTATAAGCTGGCTGATAAATGTCGCCGTTATGACATTGGTCGTGTGCGCGCTGGGCGTGATGATCATGAGTGTCGCACTGCTCGAGTTGCTCGTACACGCCGGGCTGACGCCGGCGGTGATGCTCCACAAATGGCTGGATAAGACCAACGAGGAGCAGGAGGAGGCCATGACCCAGCAGGCCGACCAGGAAGCCCGTGATCGGGAGGCCGATCGTGAGTGGTGGGAACGTGAGGATGCCCGCGAACGCGAGCATGAGCGGATCCGTCATGAGCACGAGGAGGAGCGCCAGCGCCGCCGCGAAAAACGCGAGGAAGAGCGCCAGAAGCGCCAAGAGAAGCGTGAGGCTGACCGGGCGGAGCGCGAAGAGCGCCGACGCGCCGAGTGGGAGCGCCGCGAGCTCGACCGTGTGGAGCGTGAGCTCGAGGACCAGCAGCGCGAGCTTGTGCGTGAGCGCATTGAGGAGGAAAAGCGCCGTGCGGCTGAGGAGGAGCGTCAACGCCAACGCGAGGCCGATGAGCAACGCGAGCGTGACCTCGCTCGCGAGATCGAGCATGCTTTCGGTGACGGTCTGCCGGCAGACTCGTCTGTGGCTGCCCACGACTAGATCACTAGGCCCAAAGAGTTACTGTATAAAATATTGATGCCCTGCTTTGATGCACCAACTGCTTCGACACCTGCTCATCTCGTAGGCTACAGCATTTGTGTTAGCCCCTGGATATCGCTCATCACGTTAATGAATCATTCGTCGAGGCCGGTAGCTTTCCGGATGTCTGTGCAAATGCGAGCGTAACTCGTTCTGGTTGACACACACGTACGATATTATCTACTAGCACCAAATTGGATTAGTAATGTATACACCGCTCCGGTCGTACCGCCGCTCAGTTGGCGGCACAGACTGAATAGCGAAGACGACAACTAGGATAAGTCCGATGACTAAAAATAGCGTACGGCGTTGCACAGTGATGCACCGAAGAGACCAGGCCGCAGTCTTTAGGTGGGCGAGAGCGATCAGATCAGCCTTTTAGTGTTTCACGATCCTAGCGCAGACTTACGAAATATCATGTTAGGTCCGGCTGTAGTCGCCGGTCCTTCAACTGGAGCCCAGAGAAGTAGGTTGGGTTTTATTAATTTTGCACAAACACGGAAAGAAGGGGAGTTTGGGGTAGGCTCAAGGCATGGCAGCGGGGCTGTAGACTACTGCTTGATTAGACTAGCTGAGATGCTTGTGGCCGTCTTCATTGTGCGAAATTGATATAATTGACCCTCGCAACAGACGAGAAGACATACTACAGGTCGCTCGAAACGGCGAGATGGATGAGTCACGCGATCCGCGACCTGCGGCGTAAATGGACGGCAGCTTAAGAGTTGCCCAATAGTTCTGTGCAGTTTACTTCCTGATATTCGCCGTTGTTGATGGTTGCCGCGGCAGAGCTGCTACCGGTGGCTGTCAAGCGGTGCCCAGATAAAAAAACAAATTCTTTCTAGTAGAGTATCCGGAGCGAACTTCCGTTACTCTCCATAGGGGTGGAAGACTGCGCGTGCACGGCCACCGCGCCACGCGCCGGGAGGTGTTGATGGCGCGTCATGGTTGCCAGGGCAACGATGACATAATCAAAGGTGGCGCGGCGTCAGCGGCGCGACGCTGCCGGCTGTGACCTCTCCACGACAATCCGACAGAACCGACACCTTTCTCGGCGACGCGAATAACGCGATCCGATACACCCATCTCCGGCCAAACAACTGGCAAGTAGTACGGCTACAGGCCGTGATACAGCGCAGGCCGCAGTAGGACGCCAGTCCTCGGTGACACTACTGAGGCGTGACCATGGCCGAGGTTTCGGTCGCGGTGGCCGATGACCGGGTTGACGCGCTTTCATTGCATCTCCAGCAGGTGCTCTTGCTCAACTCAGATCCCATCTCTCTATCATCTATCTCGCTCGAGGGTGATGACTACCTAGAGCAGCTCGCGCCTGTGATCGAGGACGCCGTGAAAGCAGACAAGGTCGATTTTCTTATTGAGAGATTGACGGAAGTCACCGAGCAGAAGGAAATCGAGCTACAAGAGCTTTGCAATAACAATCAGAAGGTACATCCGATAACGACGCTGCTAACGAAAGGAATATGCGAAGGCGGTGAAACAACTCGGCAAGGTCCAGGAGCAGTCTGACCAGTTGCGCCGAGAGATTTTGGATATCAACGAGCGTTTGCAAATGTCCGGCAAGAACCTGGTGGTCCAGGTAAGAGACAGTGAGATCGAGGCTGATGGCAGAAAAACTTGCTGGTCGAGTCTCTGGCTATTCGTCAAAGTGTGGACGAGACTACGTCACTCATCGAGCGTTGCTTGACGGTATTCAATGTGGTCAATCGCACCCACCAAATGATTGAGCATAAGGAATACGTGCCAGCCTTGAAGGTGAGTGTCTCTTCGGATGGCGGTGCCGGCGGGCCTCAGGACTGCCAGGAGGCGGTGCGATAAGATCACATGCGAGGTTGTCGGTCACACAGAGCTACGAGTGTTTGTGTCATTTCAGCTCGTGACCCGTACCCCTCGCACATAGAAGCAGACTTGCGCCATGGATCGCGCGATTCGCCGTGCGCGACTAAGCTGTACCTGCCATACGTGCTACTATCGCCATGGAGTCAAAATGTCTCCATAGTCGTCGCGTCAGGGGCGTCTCGGTCGCATATCTGCAGTCGAGTCCGAGCGCTGGTCTTGTTTCTGAGGCACTGCCAACGTGTCGTCTCGTAACCGGCCGTTGGCAGCCTCTAAGGAACTTACTGAGGCCCACCGTGCCTGCGACGATAGAGAGTGTGCTAACGTATGTTAACCTAATTCTAGTCTCTACAAGATTTACAAAAGCGCTATTTGCATGAAGTTTCAGAGTTTGGATTCGCGCGGGTCATAAGTAAGTACTATATGGCGAGATCTGCACAGGATCCGCCGTCGTGGGTCGCTGCCCCTACTGTACCCAGGCGACTGTGGTTCAGAATAGGGACTGTCAGCCGCAGTCGTATTCGCGACTCTGCTTGTATTGGCTAGAAACGGC
Source organism: Neoaidaea tothii (assembly GCF_038497935.1). Classification (NCBI taxonomy): domain Eukaryota; kingdom Fungi; phylum Ascomycota; class Lipomycetes; order Lipomycetales; family Lipomycetaceae; genus Neoaidaea; species Neoaidaea tothii. Next base: position 77,007 of record NW_027117986.1, read on the forward strand.
CTCATTGGGTTGTCTGTGCCACTACCTTGGTTCCGAGGCTAATCCTCCGGCTCCCCACCGGTCATAATTTGGGTCCCATGTTTGCCTACTCGGTATCCGGGTGACCTTGTGTCCGGAAAGACTGCTCTGCGGCCTCGCTCTAGAGTGCGGGCGGTGTCGGGACCTTCGGTCGACCTGGAGCCGCAAATCAACTTGGCAAATATGGACTGCGGGCCCCTGGCTGGACAGAGAGCGCGCGATGGGTTGCTTTAGGTTTGCGCTTTGACAATGAACTAACATGTTTTCTGCATTACAGAGGATTCCATTCCAGCCATACAAACCAGAATCAAGGATGACGTACTGTCGGATCTAAAGCAGTGGCTCGTTGGGTACGTTCAAAGTGTCTGGTAGCTGGACATCTTCGTCGCGGTACCATACATGGCACGCTTCCACGCACTCGGTGCTGACCAGTCACAGAATCTGTGCACAGACTCGTCTGGTCGGCCGCGCGGCCATCACCGAGACTGAGCGGCGGCGACGACGGTGGCACAGCAAGGTCGCACAACATTCGCACCTGCGATCCTACAAACTCAATTCTGCGGTTGAGATATCTATGGACGACCAAAATGAATGTGAGTGGTTAATTTCGAGGACGCAGCTGAACAAAGGCGATCCGCTCAATAACGAGCTCGTAAAAATTGACCTGGTACCGCTGTACGACTGCATCCAGGTCTATCGTACGCTTGGTCTAGAAGACGAGCTCGAGCAGGCATACGAGCACGACCGGGAGACCCAGCAGGTGCTATTTCTACCAACCTCGCTCACGTTCTCGGACAGTGACATCTCGCCGCTGGAGCAATTGCTCGAGGACGCCTGTGGACTGGCGATCCTTGAGCGGGTAATTTACCGCAAGGCATACCACTTCCGGGCCGAAAGTTCAGTTGAGAGACTGTGGGAATCAATGTGCCAGCAAATTGCCAAGCTGATTGAGCCTGCGTTGGGTTCGCTGCGGAACCCAGAAACACTGTTGCATGTGCGTACAGTGCTAGGTCTCTTCATTCAGACCATGGAGGTACGGATATCCTGTGAGTCCGCTGACCACACAGAGCCACGAGTATCCGGTCCAGCGGCTCAACTCTATCATGCTCTCCCTGTTTGAGAGATATTCGGACTTCCTCAAAACTCGGTTTGCAAACGAATTCAAACAGGTAGGCGTACATGCGTGGGACATGCTAACGTCTGATATCCATGGAAGACGACTACAAGCCGATGATTATCAACAGCCGCGATCTGTGGGAAAAGGTCGTGAGCGTGAGCTGGTACAAGTCTGAGGTCGACATTGAGCAAGTCACGTAAGTCCTGATGTGGCGCTGTCGCGCGATAGCAGTCCGATCGGGCGGCGCTGTACTTTGTGTACCTTGATGTACATGGTGTAGGCGCTGTCGTCGTGCCGGATGAGCCGACGATCCGCGTTACCTGTCCCGTCACGCCGGACTAACCCATTAGGTTCCCGTGTTCGTTACCGTTTTCTCGGGTCTATCCGTTATCTTGTGCAGAAATACGGAACTTTGTTAATCAACACTACACGTTCTCGGAGGAGTACTCGGAACACCAGACTAAGATCGAGACAATACTTGGCAAGGTGAGAGTGCGCCGGCCACAGGCGCTGACAACAGTCTCTGGACGAGCTTCTGGTAGATGTGGTGTGCCACACGCTTTGCGAACGGCTGCGCTCTAACGACAAGGAGGAGATCGTTCAGATTTTGATCAACCTTGAGCACTTTGAGAACGCAGCTGTGGCGCTCGAGCGTATGCTCAACGAGACCACGCGGTCGCAGCTAAGCGCGACCATCCGGTTGCGCGCGTCCGAAGAGTTCTCAAAGGCGCGCCGGAACGCCGAAAAGCGTGTATTTGAGCTTGTCCCACTGCCGTTCACCTAGCACACACGCAGGCGCGGTGCTAGATCGCACGGTGTGGCACCGTCTGGAGCGGCAGAGAAGGCAATAAAGTCATAGTATCCGAGCACCTGTGCTCAGCATAGCGGCACCTAGCCGCGCGCCGGCAACCGTCCATGGCCATGGCTGGCGCGGCCAGGGTCGTGCGGCTGCATGCGGCCGGCCGCGCCTAAGCCCCCGTGCTAAATGTAGACTCGCACTGCGCCGATAACGGCGGGACCGGGTGGTGCGCCGGCACGCGGCTTGCGCCTGCGTGTGTCCCGCGGAAACTGCGCACGCGCAGCCACCGTCGCGCCACTGACCGGACTGCGATGCCCCCCCAAGAGGGCTGTGTGTACGGCTGGCCCGTATGGGAAGCGTGCTGTGTGTCACATGTTGCGTCAGGACGCTGTGGGCGCGCAGCATGACTTCATCCTTACCGTGTCAGCCACGGTGCCGGTCTGTTGGGTTCCTTCCACTCGCCCGTGACGCGTCGGGACTGTCCGGCGCGCCTCTAGACTCGCGCGCGGTCATCGACTCCGCCCAGGCCGCGCTGTACGGCACGCGGGGCTTGCACACACTGGCTTTTCCACGCGCGCGGCACGCTAGCGGCTCGCCGTTCCGCTGGCTCGCGAGCAAGACCCTGTGGCCGCATGGCAATATATTTTTAAGCGACATGCAAGCAGCCGCTGCTGCAGAACGTCATGCAGCAACTACATTGAGCGGTTCGACGCACGCTAGGGCTCGTGGGCGCTTTCAATCGGTGGCAATTTCCGATGCGGACCGCGCCCGCCCAATTGGAACTGAACTATCTCGTCACCAGCACCGCTACAAGCGGCCGACGCGCGCCCGCGACGGCCACGACTGCCTCCTGCTCTCCGTCCCTACACCTCGTTTGTCGTCCTAGCAAACAGTTCGTGTTCTGGTGGAAATAAAATACAACAATCTCGCAATTTTGGCATGGGCAGCCAACAAGCGCCACGTACCACTCTTGCTGCCAGAAATGGATGGTGCTTCCATACGAATGGGAGGCCTTAGCGACCCACCGTAATGGTAATCCCTCCGAATGGTCACTCTCACTGAGCATGTAGATCTCCAAGAGAGCAGCCGCGGCTCTTGTATCCGTTGGTGCGTGGTGCTGGCCGATCAACCATGGCACCCCATCTCAGGAGCCAGGGTCGTGGGAGCTAGTGTCGCTGGAAACGCGGTCCGGATGGACCCGGAAGTCTGTGACTGGTCCGCGCAGATGCTAGCGATCGTCAGATGGCGACCGGCTTTGAAGCGGCAATGCGGCACCGTCGCTGCTGGCACCGCAATGGAATCTTGAGAGCGCAGAAGCGCGTGTTAGGGACGACAACACGCGTACGTGTATCGATTCTTGTGATTATGTCGGACGACGGGTCCGCGAGAACCCTTGAAGCAAATCGCGGCTTTGGACGCCGATGGCTTAGGGGAGCTTGCGCGGCAGCGGATCAGGGTTCTCACGCCACCGCGCGCCACTGCTAGACGAGGTTATTCGGCACCCCGGCTGTGCGACGCGCGAGACTGAGGCGCGGCCGCGGCAAAGAGCGCGCCCGCATGTCGATCGTTTGCGCCGTGCGCGGCTCTCAGCCTCCTGTTGCCGCACATCAGTCAGCCCAGATTGGCCAGCTAAAAACAGGGTGTTCGGGAGAAGAGGGCCGCGCGCTCAGCGCGGCGCTGACGCCGCTTGTCGCGCAGCTCAGTCCGTTTGACAAGGTAGTCGACCGAATGGCCGACAATGCCGCGACCAGGGAGCTCGTTGGAGCCCACGACGCTCATCGAGTCAACCGGGGGCACGCTGAACCAGAGCATCTTGCCATTCTTGTCACGCTTGTAGAGCTCAAGGGTCTCCTTCGGGATCTGCTCGGTAATGTAGTCCGGCAGGGTGAATGTGCTAGGCGGCGGCGGCACGTACGCGGGTGGCGGCGGCTGACGTCCGTTGAAGACGCCGTTCTGAGGGCCCACGTTGGGCCCATTGATGTAGCCCGGGCCGCGGTCTGGGTAGCCCGGGTAGCCGGGCGCGCCCGGCCGCGGGCCCATGCCGTTCATCTTCCCCATGCCGTCGTAGGCCGCGGACATGCGGCCGCGGTTCATGGCGCCGTCGGCGAGCATGCGGTTGCGGAACATGCGGTCGTTCGGGCCCGACATGGAGCCGTTGCGGGGCGAGTTGGCCCCGTACGAGCCGTAGGGCGCGCGCGTGTCCTGCGTCGGCGTCATCTCCTTCTCGTTCGGGTCCGGCGGCCGCTTGTAGACGGCGCCGATGATCGGCGGCGCGTTCTCGACGCCGAGCTTGGGCTCGGGAATGGGGTCGTCGTCCTTGGCGTCGGGCGGGAGCAGGTGCTTGATGGGCGAGATGACGCGGCGCAGCGGGCGCACGCGGTCAAAGAGGTCCATCTCGTACTCGACCGAGCGCACCTCGTCCGGGATGCAGGCCTTCCACGTCCGGATCTTGTTGAACGTCTTCTCGGTCTCGTTGTAGCGGCTCTCGCAGCAGTACACGGCGCGGTCGCCCATGTTGACGGGCCGGCCGCGCTGGTACTTGGTGAAGAAGAGCACGTAGCACTTCTCGATGACCTCGTCGATCAGGTGGTCGCGGTACTGGCCCGACTTGACGACCTCGTTCTCGTAGAAGAGCTTGTCGTAGCGGTGCACGGTCTGCTCGGGCCGGTAGTACCAGCACGCGTTGAGCCACTTGTTGCCGTCCGGGTCCATCCACGTGCGGAAGATCTGGCCGATCGTGGGCCGGTTGGGGTCGTTCGGGTTGGTCAGGTGGACCCAGTCGCCGACCCGGTAGATCTCGCCGCGGTGCTCGATGCCGTCCAGCGGCCGGCGCGCGTGCTTGCTGCTGTGCTGGGGGTCCTGGTACACGCTGTCCGGCTTGTTGATCTCGTCGATCGCGGTCTGCTCCATGACCTTGGCGAGCGTGGTCGCGTCCTTGTAGATCTGCGAGTTGGTCGCGTTGAACGAGCGCGCGTTCTGGAAGAGCAGCCGCATGTCCTTGAGAAAGACGTTGATGTTGGGGTACTGCCGCCGCTTGATGCGCTTGCGGATCGTGTCGAGCGCGATCGGCTCCTTGATCTCGCGGTAGTACTCGGGGTACTGCTTGACGTCGGGCAGCCGGTCAAAGGCCAGGTAGAGGAACCGGCCGGTGGGGTCCTTGGCCTTGCGGACGGCGCGCATCACGGCCTTGAGCCGGCTCTCGTGCGGCTTGTCGACGGTCGGCGGCCGCCCGCGCTTGCGCCGCCGCTCGTCGAACTTGTCGTCCTCGATCTCGGGCTCGGGGTCCTTGCGCTTCTTGACCACGCGCGCCGACCGCCGCGCGGTCGGCGTGTTGCCCTTCTTCTTGCTCTCCTGGTACTCGTCGTCCTCCTCTTCCTCCTCCTCTTCCTCCTCCTCCTCTTCCTCCTCCTCCTCCTCTTCCTCGTCGTCGTCGTCGTTGCCGCTGCTCTTGGGCGCGTTGGACACTGCCAGCCGGTTCGAGCCGTTGGCCTGGACGTCAGCGAGCTGGACGGTCGCGTAGTGACCTACCTGGGCCGCCTTGGCGCCGTTGTTGGTGATGGTCACGCCGACCATCGTGCGGGATCCGATTGTGCGCTGCCGGGATGGAGAGTTGACGCGATGCGGTGACGCAGATGATGTCGCGTTGCGCTACGCCGTCGATGTCGCCGTGATGGGTGAAAAGCGGTGGCAGGCGCACAAGCGCGGCGGCGGCGAGCGGATGGGGCGGGGGTGCCGAGCGGCGGCACGGATATGCATCACGTGCCGCCGCGTCGCCGCGCCGCATGCCGTGCGGCGCGACGACGCACCGCGCGCCGCACGAGCCGCACTCTGTGCGGCTGCTACCACGCCGAGCCGGCCGCCGGCCGCACGACCCTGAGCACGATTCACGTGCCAAGCCGCTACCCGCACCCGGACAGATCTCGATCGGCCGGCCCGGCGCGGGTCGCCGCAATCTGCCCCAACGACCAGCCGCGTGACAAAGGTCTAGATCTGTCGCACGGACAAGGGCCCTGGCCGTCGCCGGCGCTTGGGGCACGCAGCTCGAGTCTACCGAGTCACCGCGGCTAGAAAGTAACATCACGACTGCGCTACCTCGCTACCTCGGAACCTGTGAGCCGTGTGCAGGGTACGAGCGGACCCTGGGCCCGTGATGCCGCAGCCGCGGCGGCTAGCCACGCCGCACGTCATGCGGCTCAGCCACCCAGCCGCCGTTCCCCTCCACGGCAAGCTCTTCCGAAACAGCCGCCTCTGGAGACGCCTCCAAACCCGATCTGCCCATGGGATTGCCGGCCAATCGATCTGCTGCGGGGTCGCGTACGCGTGCACGCGACAACTCCTCGGCACCGACCCCGTCCAGGGTACCTGCCCACTGGGCACGCTGCATGCTCGTACGCCCGATCTGCTGCACTACGTCTGTAGTGTCTGCCGGAGACTCACCTACGCACAAGTACAGACTCTGCGGCTATATGCAGTGCGGCTATATGTGCGCCGCACGCCGACGAGCCTCCGGCGGCGACTCCGTCGAGGGCAGCTGCCCTGCGGGCAGGGGTATAGCCGCATATAGCCGCACGACATATAGCCGCAATCTGACGAGCCTCCGGCGGCGACTCCGTCGAGGGTAGCTGCCCTGCGGGCAGGGCAGCCGTATAGCCGCATATAGCCGCATATAGCCACGCTGACGAGCCTCCGGCGGCGACTCCGTCGAGGGTAGCTGCCCTTCGGGCAGAGGACTACCGTACATCCGCATATAGCCGCATATAGCCGCAGAGAACCGAATTGTGCGGCTATATGCCTGTCCGCCAGCAGCCAGCCGGCTGCCCTGCAGCGTCTGCCGGGACATGTGTCAGGCCAGGCGGCCTCCACGCGCAGACGCGTCAGCATCTGTGTACGCAGAGGTCTACGTGCGGCTGCAGCGGCTACTTGTCTCGAGCCGCACCGCGTGCGGCGCGTATGTACAAAGCGTCGCAGGGCGACATGCATTATAATACAGGGCCGGGCCTAGGCTGTGGTCGCCTCGGCAGCCCGGATGATGGAGAGAAGCTTGCGGGTCGTGCTCGTGGGTTCGAGATGCAGGTCCTGGATGCGGCGGTAGTAGTAGAGCGCGCGGTCGTGGTCGGGCTCAACCGACACATAGTGGGCCATGAGCTTGTTGAGCGGCGAGATGCGTGGGCTGTAGAAGGGCGAGCGCTCCATCTCGTCAAAGAGCGCGGCCGCGGTCGCGCCGTCGTGAACCGCGCAGTGCGCCGAGATGAGGATGGCGTAGGTCGCGCTCGTGCGGCGGACGCCGAGGGCGTCCATTTCGCGCACGTAGGCGGCCATGGCGTCGACGCGGCGGGCGCGGCCGAGCTTGGACAGCAGGACATTGTAGAGCAGCGTCGTGGGCGCCACGTTGCGCTCGCGCGCCTCCTGGAACAGGCTGACCGCGGCGTCGGCGCACTCGCCGGGGTCCTTGGCCCAGAGCCGCATGATGAAATGCGCGTACGCGCGGCTGTCGGGCACGCCGCCGAGAGCGAGCAGCTTGTCCTTGAAGTAGAGCGCCATGCGGACGTCGCGGCGCAGGTGCGCGCCGATCAGTGAGTTGTAGACCGAGCACCACATGTAGTGCGTGCGCACGTCGTTCTCGACGGTGGGCACCGTGGCCAGCGCGTACTTGTACATCTCCTCGGCGTGCGCGAGGCTCTTGACGTCGGCTGCGTACGCCACAAACTTGACGATCGTGTCCGGCGAGACGGCCGAGTGCCGGCTGGCAAAGTTGAACTTGATCGACTCGGCAATGGCGTCGATTGGCGCGCGCTCGCGGATCTGCCGCAGGACCGACGCCGAGAGGGCGTCGTTGTAGAAGTACGACGGGCGCGCGTCCGGGGCGGTGCGGGGGCGGTAGTACTCCGAGGCCGAGCCGAGGAGCGGCGGGACGTAGCCGTCGGCGGCAGGCCCGGGCTGGCCGGGCTCGGCCGGCTCGTCCTGCCCGGTCCGGTCGTCGCGTGGCGGTGGCCCGGCCCGCTCAGCCGGCCGGGGGTCGTCGGCCAGCTCGTCCGGGTGCCACGATCCGCCCTGCAGCCGCACAAACCGCTGCCAGCGGTCCATGGCGTCGTCCTTGCGCAGGCGCAGCAGCGCCTCGAAGACCGCGCTCTTGGTGGCCTCGGCCAGGGCCAGGTTCCGGCCGATGCAGAGCTCGACCAGCGCGCCAAAGTACGCCGGGGCGCGGGCGTCGCCGGCGCCGGCCGCCAGCCGGATCACCAGCTGGCTGTGCACCGCCAGCAGCTTCTCGGCGGTCTTGTCCTTGAGCCGCTCGGCCAGGCCGGCGTCGAGGCCGGCCCAGAGCGCGTGCGCCCACGCCGCCACGGCCGCGTCGACGGCCTTGGGCGCCGTCTGCAGCGGGATGTTGGCCAGCAGGTCGGCCAGCCGCAGCACAGACGCCTCGTCCAGGCCGCCGGCCGCGTTCCGCTGGCCAACGAGCCGCGCAAACGTCTCGGCGGCGATCTCGCCGGCCAGCGCCAGCGCCGGCGCGCCCTGGCTGCTCGCCAGGTGCAGCTGGACCATGAACAGGTCGACCGCGGCGCCGCCGTCGCCGTGCGCGGCCAGCAGCAGGCACGCGCTGGCCGCGCTGGCCAGGTCGAGGCCGATGCGGCGCACGTTGGCGTCGCGCACGACGTCGCGCACGGCCGCGACGTGGCCGGCCGCGACGTGGGCCATCAGGAAGTCGGACCGCGCCTGCCACAGCCGGCCGTCAAAGTCCGCCCGGCGGACGAGGTGGCTGTAGATGTCCTTGGCGTCGCGCATGTGCTGCGGCCGCGCGGTGGCGGCCAGGAGCCCGGCCAGCGCCGGCGTCCAGGCGTCCGCCAGCGGCCGCGACCGCATCAGGTTCTGCAGCCAGCGCCACGCCGCCTGCGGCCGGCCGATGCGCACGTAGCCGTCGACCACGGCGTCGTACACCGGCCGCAGGTGCGGCGAGTTGTGCGTGGCCGCGGCCGGCTGCCGCGCCAGCACGCCGTCCAGGAATTTCATGGCGCCGCGCCAGTTGTCGCGCGCAAAATACGCCTCGATCACGGCCGCCTGCACGCGCGCGTCGTGCGCGTCGTCTGCGGCCGGCGGCCGGTGCCGCACGTAGTCCTGGTAGGCCGCCAGCGCGAGCGCCAGCTTGCCGGCGCGGCCGTGCAGCCGGATCACGCTGACGTAGGTCGCGACCGTGTACGTCTCGCGGCCGCGCCCGGCGAGCCGCATCAGCGACAGCACTGTGCGCGCGCGCTGCAGCTCGCCGCCGGCCAGGCACGCCTCGAGCAGGCCGTCGTAGATCGTGCTCTCGAAGCCGCTGTGCGTCCGCGTGGCCGTGTTGTAGAACACGTCCAGCGCGACCGCCAGCGACGGGTCCTTCCGGAGCCGCTGGATCTGGCCGCGCAGGCTGCGCGGCACCAGGTGGCCGCGGTTGCGCGCGTGCGAGCGGCGGAGCACGGCCAGCCGCTCGCACGAGTGTGTGTAGCGTTTGGCCAGTGTCGAGACGACAATGGCCGAGGTGTGCGCGTCGGGGCTGACGTCCTGGGCCAACATGGCCCGGTAGACGTCCAGGATGTAGGCGGACGACGCGTCCGCCGAGACTTCGATGGCCTGGGCGGCGGCGAAGAGGATGCAGTTGTAGGCCTCGCGGCTGGGCGCCATGCTGGCCTTCTTCATGAGCTCGTAGCAGTCGACGACGGCGGCGTAGTTCTTGGCCTCGAAGAGATCGAACAGCGTGTCGTGGGCGGACTGGCGGTTGCGCTGGGCGTCGGGCACGTCGGGCGCGTCGCCGGGGTCGGCGGCGGGGAGCGCGTGGGCGGCCGAGTCGGCGCAGCCGCCGGCGGCCGAGTCGGCCAGCGCCGGCTCGGCCGCCTGCGCGGCCCCCGCGCTCCCCGGCACCCGCACCGCCAGGCAGTCGCCTGCCGCCGCGACCGCCCGCTCGCCCAGCAGCCGCGCCGCGTACGGCAGCAGCGCCCGGCTCAGCGGGTCGGCCGCGAAAATGTGCGAGATTCCGTCGCGCCGCACGCGGTCCGCAATCGCCTGCGCGACCGTGTCGATCTCCCCGGCCACCGGCCCGGGACTGTACTCGACCACGCTGACCACGCCGGCCACGCCGGCGACCTGCGCCGCCCGCCGCGCCGTCTCCGCGCCCGTCACAAGCACTGTAATCGGCCCCGACACCCGCCGCGCGGCCTCCACCGCGTCGATGCTCCCGCCCTGCCCGTCAATGATGGCCAGTGAGCTCGCCAGCCGCGCCGTCCACCCTGCCCTGGCCATGCCAGCCCCGCGCACCATGCCTAGCCTGAGGAAAGGCATCTTGCCAACGGGGTTGCCGGGCTGCGTGGGCGGGTTGCGACCTGGCGTTCACCCCCCAGTGGCTGCGCGCACGATTCTCTGCAGCCGAAAATCTTGTCTGTCTGTCCGTTGGCCACGGCCGTTCCGTCGGCTTCCGGTCTGCGCTTGGTCGCGAGTGTCGGATGGTCTTGAAAAAAATCTCTTAGGCACAGGATTTGTGTTGGTCGGGCGCCGCGGTCACGTGTGCGCCGCACCGTGTGCGGCGCAAGCCAGCCGCCAGTTTTTGGCAGACGTCCCGAGCCTCCGGCGGCAACTCCGTCGAGTGGCTGCCCTGCGGGCAGGCTGGCAGATAGCCGCAGATAGCCGCATGTCACGAGCCTCCGGCGGCGACTCCGTCGAGGGTGGCTGCCCTGCGGGCAGGGGCTGGCATATAGCCGCATATAGCCGCATGCCATGTAGCCGCACGTGCGAGCCTCCAGCGGCGACTCCGTCGAGGGCGGCTGCCCTGCGGGCAGGGGCTGCTATATAGCCGCACATAGCCGCATGTCACGAGCCTCCGGCGGCGACTCCGTCGAGGGTTGCTGCCCTGCGGGCAGGAGACCGCCATATAACCGCATATAGCCGCATGCCATGTAGCCGCACGTGCGAGCCTCCGGCGGCGACTCCGTCCAGGGTTGCTGCCCTGCGGGCAGGAGACCGCCATATAACCGCATGTAACCGCGTGTCATATAGCCGCATGTCGATCCGGCAGCGGCTCAGACAGATGACTGTCCTTTTGCAAAGGTGGCCGCGCGATATACGCGGCTACATGCGGGTGTTTGACAGTCCCTGCTCGCAAGGCAGCTACCCTCGACGGAGTCGCCGCCGGAGGCTCGTGGCGTGCGGCTATATGATACGCGGTTACATGCGGTTACATGGCGGTCTCCTGCCCGCAGGGCAGCCACCCTCGACGGAGTCGCCGCCGGAGGCTTGTGGCGGGCGGCTATATGATACGCGTTTCATGCGGTTATATGGCGGTTTCCTGCCCGCAGGGCAGCAACCCTCGACGGAGTCGCCGCCGGAGGCTCGTGACACGCGGCTATATGCGGCTATATGCCACGTGCCCGCAGGGCAGCCACCCTCGACGGAGTCGCCGCCGGAGGCTCGTGGCATGCGGCTACATGTCATGCGGCTATATGCGGCTACATGCGCGACGGCCGCATCGGCGGCTAGCGACGCCCCGTCCGTCCAGTGCACTCATAAGTATATTCACAGTAATCTACACGCACGCCCAGGGCGTGCCAGCGGATCCAGAGCCAGGCGGCAGCGGGAGCAGCCGGGCAGCTGTGCGGTGCCGAGCGGAGCCTAGATGACAAAGACACAAGTGTAAATCGTGAAGCGGCAAGTTCAGACAAACGTTCCACCTAAACGACCGTGTAGCGGCCGGTTGGCCGGCCGCCGTCGGACTCGGCAGCAGCCACGGTACCCTCGGCCAGGTAGGTCTTGAGCTGGTGCATGGCGCTGGAGACAGCGACCTCGGTCTGGGGTCAGCGGGGCCGGGCGCAGACTTACCTCGCCCTCGACGAGGATGTAGAGCTTGGGATCGCCGCCGGGCAGCGGGTTCTTCCCCGGCGGGTAGAACGAGCCCTTGGTCGTGATGGACGTTCCTGTAGACTCAAGCACCTTAGCAATGTTCGTCCTGTTGGTGACGGCCCAGCGGGCCTTCTGCGGAAAGTCGTTAATAACCAGCGTCGCGTGGAACTCGGCCGTGTCCGGGCCCTTGTTGTCCGGGGCCGCGCCGGCCTTGGTGCCGTTGGTCTTGAGCTTGGTCTCGATCTGGTTCGAGGCGAAGGTCGCGCGGTCGAGCGCGGAGCGCGCGGGCGCGGGCGGCGCGGCGAGCGCGCCGGGGCCGGGCTTGGCGTCGGGCGAGCGGCCGCGGGTGACCTTGTCGACGATCTCGTCGACGTCGTCGTCGTCGTCGAGCGTGGCGGCCTCGCCGTCGTCGTCCTCGCCGTAGGCCTTGCGCTCGAGCCGGCGCGCCACGTCGCGCACCTGGTCGAGCTTCTCGAGGCCCTTGCCGCCGAAGCCGGTCGAGCGGCGCTCCTTGCCGGCCTTGACCTTCTCGATGAAGACCTCGGCGAGCTTCTGGACCGGGTCCGGCACCGGCTGCTTCGAGAAGCGCAGCGCCTTGGCGATGTCCACCGCGTTGCGGTCCTGCGTCGGCGTCAGAAACGTCACGGCCGTGCCCGAGTTGCCTGCGCGGCCCGTGCGCCCGACGCGGTGCACGTAGTCCTCGAGGTGGTTGGGCGCGTCGTAGTTAATAACCAGCTTGAGCTGCTTGACGTCCAGACCTCGCGCGGCGACCGACGTCGCCACCAGGATCGGCACGATGCCGTTCTTGAAGTCGACGATGGCCGAGTCGCGGTCGACCTGCTCCTTGCCGCCGTGGATCGAGAGGCACGGGTAGCCGCGCGCCATGAGCTGCTTGAGCAGCTGGTCCGCCGACTCCTGCCGGTCGACAAAGATCAGCGTGCGCGCGTCCTCGTCCCTGTTGTGCAGCTCGCCGAGGAGCTCGAGCACGCGCACGAACTTGCTCTCCTCCGGGCGCACCTCGACCACCTGCGTGATCTCGGACGCGACGACCGAGCGCGCGCCGACGACGATCTCGACCGGCTTGGTGAGCACCTTGCGGGCGAGCGCTTCCATCTGGCGTCAGCGCCGCCGGCCACACACGTACCTGCTTCGGGAACGTGGCCGAGAAGAGCACGGTCTGGCGGTCCGGCCGGATGCCGGCGAGGATCTTCATCACCTGCGGCTCGAAGCCCATGTCGAACATGCGGTCAGCTTCGTCCAGCACGACGTAGGTGACCCGCTTGAGGTTGGTGACCCGGCCCGAGTTGGCCGTCAGCAGGTCGATGACCCGGCCGGGCGTGCCGACGAGCACCTCGGCGCCGCGCTTGAGCTCGGCGATCTGCTCCTTGATCGGCGAGCCGCCGTACGCGCACACGGCCTGGCGTCAGCGTGGCCGACGCGCGACTTACCCGCAGGTCCAGCGCCTTCATGAACGGCTTGCACTCCTTGTGGATCTGCACGGCCAGCTCGCGCGTGGGCGTCATGATGAGCGCCATCGGGCCCTCGCCGTTCTCGAGCGGCCGCTGGTCCTTGATCTGCCGGAAGAGCGGCAGCAGGAACGCGATGGTCTTGCCGCTGCCGGTCTTGGCCACGCCGATCACGTCGCGGCCGGCCATGATGGCCGGGATCGCCTGCGCCTGGATCGACGTGGGGCGCTCGTACTGCAGCTTGCGGATCGTGTCCATGGTCGGCGCCGGCAGCCCGAACTGGCTCCATTTCTGCACCGGCTTCGGGCAGCTGAGCCCGCGGATCTTGATGCCGTCGAGCAGCAGCCGCAGCTCGTCCACCTCGGCCTCGGACAGGCCCGACAGCTCGGGCGGCTCGACGTAGAACTCCTTGCGGAAGGGCTCGTACACTGCGCGCGCCTGCCCGACGGGGATCTCTTTGCGCTTTTTGTTTTTGGTCATGGCGAGGACGTCGTCGGGGTCGAAGTCGACCGACTCGCCGCGGGGGTCGTCGTCGTCCTCGATGATGGCGCGGCCGCCGCTGGCGCCGGGGAGGGGCTCCTCCTCGACGGCCTGGTCGGCCAGGTTGGACATGAACGCGTCGAGGGGGTCCTCTTCGTCGTCGGCGCCGGCGGCCGGCGCCGGCGCCGGCTCGTCGTCGTCGTCGTCGGCGTGCTCGTGGAAGAACGCGTCCTCCTCCTCGCGGCGGAGCCGCCGCTCGATGTCCTTGGCGATCTCGGGGACGACCAGCGCGGGCGGCGCCGACGGCGGTGGGGGCGCGTCGGCGAAGGCGTCGCGCAGGAACGCGTCCTCGTTGGGGTCGCGGGACGGCGAGCGCGTGCGGCGCCGGCGCCGGTCGCGGGACCGGTCGCGGTAGTCGCGGGACCGGTCGCGCCGGCCGCGGTCCCGGTCCCGGTCACGCCGGTCCGGGTCCCGGTCTCGGTCCCGGTCCGGGTCCCGGTCCCGGTCTCGGTTTCGGTCCCGGTCCCGGTCTCGGTCCCGGTCTCGGTCCCGGTCCCGGTCCCGGTCCCGCCGCCGCTCTCGTTCCCGCTCTCGTTCCCGCTCGCGCTCGCGCTCACGATCCCGCTCGCTCGGCCGCTCCCGCTCGCGCTCACGCTCGCGCTCGCTCGGCCGCTCCCGTCGGTCGCGCTCCCGCCGATCGCGGTCGCGCTCCCGCTCGCGATCCCGGTCGCGATCCCGGTCCCGGTCCCGGCGTCCGCGCTCGCGATCTCTCTCGCGATCGCGCTCCCTCTCGCGCTCCCGCTCGCGCTCCCGCTCGTCGTCCGGCCGGCGCTTCGCGCCCTTGGGTGACTCAACCATCGATCGTCGGGCTGCCTCGTCGTCTGTGCGTGTGAAGAACGAGGTGGAAAATTTGGCCGCGTCTATCAAGCAGGCCCGCACCGCGGTCACGCGGGGTTATGGCACAAACGCGCAAGCGCTCTGCACGTCATGCCCCAGCCCAACGCGGCAGGCCGCCTGCCTCTTTGGGCGATCGTGTTTACCGCCCGCCGCATCTCCGACTCCATCCGCAACACGCGAGCCCGTTTTCTTCCACTCCCCAGGCCACAGCTTTGGCATCCAGACGTTCCTGATCGTGCTACCGCTGGTAGGTGCGGCGCCGGGCATGGCGCCAGTCCGCTGCTGACGCCAGCTCCAGATATGATTCGATCGATCGTGTGTGCGCTCCGCGCCGGCGCGGCCGTGCGCGTGGCACGCAAGGGCGCTGTGACGGCGCTGACGACGGCCCGTGCGGCCGGAACCGCGCTGGGCGCGCCCGTGGCGCCGGCAGGCGTGTGGATCGCGCCTGCCGCGCTGCGCGCGTTCGCGACGGCCGCCACCAAGCCCGCGCGGTCCGCCGCCGCCGCCAGCAAGCCCAAGGCCAAGCGCACGCCCAAGAAGGCTGCCAAGAAGGCCGCAAAGCCCAAGAAGGCCAAGGCCAAGAAGGCCGCGCCCAAGAAGGCCGCGAAGCCCAAGGCGCGCAAGCCCAAGGCCAAGCCCAAGATCGACAAGTCCGCGCCCAAGCGCGCCGGGTCGTCGTGGGCGTTCTTCGTCAAGGACAACCTCGCGCCCGGCGTGCCGTTCAAGGACGCCGTGCCCGCGCTCTCGATGAAGTACCGCGCGCTCTCGTCCAGCGAGCTCGAGCACTACCAGAAGCTCGCCCTCGCCGCGCGCGCGCAGTACGAGACGGACCTCGAGCGGTACTGCCGCGACAAGGGCGGGGACGCGATCCTCAAGGAGAACCAGCTCCGGCGCAAGAAGATCAAGGAGGGCGTCAAGTCGGTCAAGCTCATCCGCGACCCGCTCCGGCCCAAGCGGCCGCTGTCCGCGCCGCTGCTGTTCTTCCAGCAGATGAAGCACGAGGGCCGGCTCGGCAGCGGCCCGCTGGCCGAGCAGCACCGCGAGAGCAAGGCGCTCTACGAGGCGCTGCCGGCCGGCGAGCGCGCCGCGTACGAGGCGCGCACGGAGAGCGCGCGCAGCGCGTACCGCGCGTCGATGGCGCAGTACGCGGCCAAGTACGGCCGCAAGGCGGCCACGGCCTAGCTCTCAGTTGCGAATACATTTCTACGCCGCGACCTTGACCCACGCGCTGCCGCAGACGCAGTTGCGCTGGAACGCGATCGTCCAGTTGTGCGAGAACTTGTCGGCCGAGACGTCGGCCCAGGCCGAGACCGAGCCGCAGCGCACGCAGCGGCGCACGTCGCGGGCGACCGAGGGCATGATCTGCTTGCGCAGGCCGTCGATCTGCAGCCGCGAGAACGCGCGCGCGTCCTGGTCGGCGTCGAGGCCGAGCCACGACACGGGGTAGAACAGCAGCGAGGGCACGTCCAGCCCCGGCTTGATCTTCTGGAGGAAGACCGTGCGGATGCCGTAGACGACCGAGTGCAGCTTGGCGGGGACCTGGCCGCGGAAGAAGAACGCCTGCTCCATCGCGAGGCGGTCGGCGGGGTCTGGGTCAGCGCGGCCGGCGCCGGGCGTACCTTGGGCGAACGCGCGCATGGCGTTCTCCACGTCGCTCACGAGCTTCTCGAAGAGCGCGATCTGCACCGGGCCCGACTTGAGGATCTCCTCGAGCTTGTCGAACACCGCGCGCGAGCCCGCCGGGTCCGGGTCGCTCTTGGAGCTGCGGCTCACGACCTGCTCGAGCCCGCGCAGGCCCCGCAGCGTGTACCGGATCAGCAGCCGCGGCACCGCCGACAGCAGCATCACCAGCGACACGGACGTCGCGCCCGGCCGCAGCGCGCCCTCGGGGTCGCGGCCCAGCAGCAGCATGTCCTGCAGCAGGAACGCCAGGAAGTCGACGCACCACTTGGCCAGCCCGAGCAGCGTCCGCAGCACCTCTGCCGTCAGCGCCACGCGCGCGCCACTTACCGCCGCGGATCAGCCCGTCGTGGCCGCTCTGCTTCTCGTGCATGGCCTTGAGCGTGAACGTGAGCGCGAACGCAAACAGCCGCAGGTTGAGCGTGGCCCACGCGATCCGGCCGGCCACGTTGCGCCGCCAGCCGTGGCCCACGACCAGCGACGCCTGGAAGCTCAGCAGCTTCTGCAGCGACGGCAGCACCAGGAACTTGTCGGCCTGCACGTCCTTGGGCAGGTCGAGCGAGAAGCCGATGGCGCGGTGCGCCTCGCGCAGGATGGCCTCGGCCGAGTCCAGGCCGTGCGCCCGGACGACGGCGGTCGCGACGAGCATGACGTCGTCGCAGCACGTGTTGCTGTAGCACGAGATGGTGTGGCGCAGCGCGAGCGCCACGGCCGTCGCGGTCACGCCGTCGGCGCCCTCGGCCGCCAGCACGCGCCGCATGCAGTGCAGGCGCAGCTCGCCGGCCGGCGTCATGATCACGTACGCGATGCGGTTGGGCGACAGCGCGGCGTCCACGCACAGCTCGGTCGGCGGCATGTCGAAGCCGGCGTCGAAGAGCGAGAAGATGTTGGTCGAGTTGTTGGCCGGCACGTACGGCGCGAAGTTGGACCGGTGGCGCAGCTCGACCGAGCCGTCGTCGAACGCGCAGTAGATCGTGGACTCGGTCGGCAGCGGCGCGATGGCCACGAGCCGCTTGTCGAGCTCGTACTCGCCCTTGAGCCGCAGGACGTCGCGCTGGTCGTCGGCGATCGAGTTGCGGCGCAGGCCCAGCGCGTCGAAGTTGGAGTGCAGCGTCAGCGGCACGTTGAGGACCTCGTGCTTCTGCAGGACGGTGCCGCGCTCGGCGGCGAACGCCGCGAGGATGAGCAGGCGCGACTCGGGGTGGTTCGTGGGCGAGACGGCCTCGAGGTAGGTCAGCGTCGGCCACAGCGGGTTCGCCGGCACCAGCGCGCCCGCGTGCAGCCGCCGGACGTTGACCAGCGCCCAGTCGCCGGCCGCCGGCGGCGACTGCTGCGCGCCGGTGGCGAGCACGTTCCACTGGATCGCGATCCGGAAGATCTTGAGCGTGTGCCGCGACGACGAGTACGCGGCCAGCACGAACGTGTTGTCTGCGTCAGCGCGCCCGGCCCGCACGTACCTCGGTCCGACGTGAACGACGCGTGCGAGTAGTAGTCCTCCACGGCCATGTCGCTCTCCAGGTCGCGCACGAGCTCGCGGTACTTGGTCTCGTGCTGCTGGTACCAGAACTTGAGCTGCCGTCAGCGCGCCCCCGCGCCCACAGACCTTGCCGTTGCGCGTGATGGCGATGCACGCCTGCCGGTTGTTGTGGGGGTGCCACGGCCCGAACGGGCTGGTCTTGTGGATGCTGTAGTGGAACTGCCGGTCGTCCTGCCGGTTGGCGGGGTTGTTGACCAGGATCGGCTTGTTCATGTTCAGCCACTTGAAGCCGACGATGGCGTTGAGGTCGCTCTCGGCGTCGACGTCGGCGTCGAACACGCACGCGAGCTGGTTCATGAGCCCGCTGTGGAGGAAGATCGAGAGCCGGCCCTGGACGTCGATGACGGCGAGCTCCATGCCGAGCGTGGACCACGCCACGTGCGTGACCCGGTTGGAGTCGCCGGCCTTCTGGGCGTCGTAGAGCAGCTGCGGCTCGCTGAGCTGCCAGTCATTGCCGCCGACGCAATGGATGTAGCGCGTGTAGACGCGGGCGCCGCCGCGGAGGAGGGCGGGCGAGAAGGCCGGGGCGTAGGCGATGAGCCCGATCTTGGACCACGAGATGAGTCTGCGGTTAGGGGGGCCGGGCGGGGACGTACCCGGGGCATCCTGCGCGCTGGAGATTGTCGTACGCGAGGGCTCGGGTGGCCTCGCCGGGGGGAGAGTCGGCCATGGTTGCGTGGAGGGGGAGGGAGGGCGGCGGGAAGTGCGCGGGGTCACGTGTGCGCCGCACGGCGCGCGGCGCCGGTCACGTGAGGTCACGTGGCCAACGGCCGCCGCGACGGAGCCGCGCGCCGGCGACGGCGCGCCCGGCGGGCGCGGCCCGGGTCCGCGCCCGGGTCGCGCCCGGGTCGCGCCGCGATCCGCGGCGTGGCCGTTTGGCCGCTGGTCCCGAGGACCGGTCACGGGTCCGGACCCAGCGCCGGCCGGTGACCCGTGCCGCGCCGCGCGCCACTTAGCACCCCAACGCCGCCGCCCCGCCACGCCTATGCTCTCCAACCGCCGCACCACCCCAGGGACCTGGACCGAGTTGTCCCAACGCTGGGCAAGGAGAGAAAAAAATTTCCAAAAGTGAAGATCATAGTGGACGCCGAAATTTTTCTGTATGGCCCAGTAGCCCTGTCACCACTCGAGCGCCCTCCACCGCACAGCACACCCTCGGCAATTCGTCGGACCACCCGGCAAACTGCGAGAGCTGCAGGCAGCAAGCTGAGCAAGCTGGAACGCACCCTCCCTCGCGCGATTTCGATGATCAGACCAAACGGACACGACCAGGGAACCAAGAATGATTCTACACAAAACACACGACAAGGACACTAAGCCCAGGGGCGGCGGCCGCGGCGGCCGCGGCGGCGGATCACACAGCTCGCCGACGCCGGCCGCGCGCGGGCGGCGCGGCGGCGCCCGGGGGGCGTCTTTTCCAAACATCATCATCCGCCCGAAGCCGTCCAAGAACTTTGTGTACAACAATCCGTACTCGAGCGACAGCTCCGAGGGCGAGCCGGTGCCGCGGGCGGCGCACCGGGCCGAGCCGGCGCTGGCGGCGCCGCGCGCGCGGCGCAACAGCCGCAGCAAGCAGAAAAAATTTTACGACGAGCGGCCGCCGGTGCTGTTCCAGCCCACGGCCGATCTCGCGCACGGCCAGCTGTTTGAGTTCGTGGCCGAGTCGGACGGCGAGGGCGGCGACGCGAGCGCGGGCGGCGGGCTGGACGAGGACGAGGACGACGACGACGACGACGACGACGACGAGTCCGAGTCCGAGTCGAGCGACAGCGACCTCGACAGCCTGATCGCCGAGGAGCTCGGCCACGCCGACGTCGGCGTCGACAACGTCGACGCCGACGACGACGACAAGATCGACCAGGAGGAGGAGGCCGCGATCGTGCAGGAGCTGTCGTTCCAGGACGGCGCCGAGGAGTCGTCGGCGTCGCCCGCGACGGGCGCCGAGCCGGTGCCCTCGGACGACTACTCGGACGACTCGTCCGAGCTGTCGTTCTCCGAGTCGTACTTCATGGACGCGGCAGACCCGTCGCTGCGGCACCTGGTCTCGTCCGCGGAGGTCTACGACGCGGTGTCGGACGACGACTCGGTGATCCTCAACTACTTCTTCACCTCGGACGAGTCGTCGGACGACTCGCCCGAGGCCTTCGCCGAGCGCGACGAGGACGCCACAGACAGCGCCGACGACGTCGTCAAGAAGGACGAGCTCTCAGACCTGGACCTCAACAACGGCCACGGTCTGTACGACGTCGACGACGGCGACTCGACCGACGAGGACGAGAACCTGCCGCCGCCGTGCAACCGCCACGCCGGCACGCGCGCGACCGAGATCCTGGCGTCGTCCGTGACCACGTCGCGGCCGCCCGTGCTGGGCACGTGGATCCTGCCGTCCGGCGACCGCCACGTCGGCGTCATCGACGGCGTCAACACGCGCACGCTGTCGCCGCCGCCGTTCCCGCGCGGCGCGGCCGCGCTCGCCGACGCGCGGCCGTTCGGCCGCCCGCGCGCGGGCTCGCACAACACGCTCATCGACGAGCGCGAGCCGTCGCCGTTCAAGCGCGCGGTCAGCGCCTCGGCCCCGTCGCAGTACTTTGACCTGTCGGACGGCGGCAGCGACAGCGAGGACAGCGACAACATCATCCTCAAGGACTTTATCTACACCAGCGAGCTCGACGACGAGGACGACGACGCCGACGTCGTCGGCACGCCGTCCGGCGGCGCCCAGGCCTCGACGCCCGTCTGGTCCGGCGGCTTCCACGCCAAGTTCCCGCTGACGGCGTTCCGCAACCGCAGCACGAACCAGTCGAGCAGCCCGTTCCAGTACGGCGGCTTCCACTCGCCCGCCGTCGCGCTCATCGGCCCCGGCGGCCGCGGCGGCCGCCCGCACGAGATCCTCATCACGCCCGTGCGCGCCAACCACCGCCGCAAGAAGAAGCACCGCAAGCCCAAGCGCCGCACGCTCTTCGACGCCGCCGACCGCGACGCGGCCCCCGCCGGCACAGCCAACGGCGAGGACGACCGGTCGTTCGGCTCGCTCGGAACGTCCATGTCGCTCAGCCCGCTGTTCCGCGGCATCTGATCTCCAGCATCATCATCATTAGGTCCCATCATCATAGGTGTTTTTAGAAAAAAGTCACTTCCGCGTTTTGTTTACGTTCGGCGCAGCGATTGTCTACGGTTGCTTAATACCGAGGAGCATGCGAGTGTCATTGGTTTCGTTTGGTTTGTGCTCAGGCTTCATAAAATGTATATATCTAATAAAAACGTTGCTTATGGGCTGGGAGCCGCAGCACGTGCGGCGCGGGCAGCCGCACCGCGTGCGGCGCGCCTTCTTTCTGACACATCCGTATTATATTAAACGACTAATTACAGATACAGACTGTGTCCAATGAACAAAAATGCACAGCAACGGACTGTTGAAGACCAACTCTACCTAAAATACAAAAACACAAAAGAGCAAATAAAGTACAGATGATTCCGCCATATTCCTGAACAGTAACAATGAAATCCTTTTCCGTTTTTGTTGTAAATATCAAAACTAGTTCAACATTTGCGTGTAGACGAGTTGAGCGTCTCACATGTATATCCTAGGTAGGAGTTGCATCAGCTGAAACACGACGCCCTCGGGGCGGCCAGGCCGCCAACTAAGATAGTCTAGCACAAGAAAACAAAACAAAAGAGCACGGCTGGGGGGCAAGCTTAGAACTTGAGGGTCTTGGGCTTCTCCCAGGTGTTCTCCTGGTTGGTGAAGTGGCCGTACGACGCGGTCTTGAGGTAGATCGGGCGGGCCAGGTCCAGCTCCTTGACGATGACACCCGGACGGAGGTCAAAGTTGTTGCGGACGATCTCGACGAGCTCGGTCGACGACAGCTTGGACGTGCCGTACGAGTCGACGAAGATCGACAGGGGCTCGGCGACACCGATGGCGTACGAGAACTGGACGAGGGCGCGCTTGGCCAGGCCGGCGGCGACCAGCGACTTGGCGACCCAGCGGGCGGCGTAGGCAGCCGAGCGGTCGACCTTCGAGAAGTCCTTGCCCGAGAACGCACCACCACCGTGGGCACCCCAGCCACCGTACGTGTCGACGATGATCTTGCGGCCGGTCAGACCGGCGTCACCCTGGGGACCACCGATGATGAAGCGGCCCGAGGGCTGGATGTGGTAGACGGTCTTCTCGTCCAGGAGGTTGGCCGGGATGGTCTTCTTGATGATCTGCTCGAGGATGGCCTTCTGCAGGTCCTCGGTCGAGATGGTGTCGGCGTGCTGGGTCGAGATGACGACGGTGTCGACACGCAGGGGGATGGTCGCACCGTTGTCGTACTTGTACTCGACGGTGACCTGGGTCTTGGTGTCGGGACGCAGCCACGGCAGGGTGCCGTCACGGCGGGCGGCAGCCAGGGCCGCGTTCAGCTTGTGCGACAGCAGGACGGTCAGGGGCAGGAGCTCCTCGGACTCGTCCGTGGCGTAGCCAAACATGATACTGTCTCGGTTAGCGCGGCTCACACTAGCGCGACCCAGCAATTCGGTGCATGTGATTTTGGGAATTTTGGGGCGCGCCGCAGCGACACCCACCCAGAACACGGAACAGCCGAACCGCGTCAGAAAACACTTACCCCTGGTCACCGGCGCCGAGCTCCTCGAGCGCACGCTCAATGTGGACACCCTGGGCAATGTCGGGCGACTGCTGCTCGATGGCGACGAGCACGTTGCAGGTCTTGTAGTCAAAGCCCTTCTCCGAGTCGTCGTAGCCAATCTGCTTGATGGTGTCACGGACAATCTTCTGGTAGTCCAGCTGGGCCTTGGTGGTGATCTCGCCAAAGACCATGATCATACCGGTCTTGGCCGCGGTCTCGCAAGCAACCTTGGAGAGAGGGTCGACCTTCAGGCACGCATCCAGGATGGCGTCCGAGACCTGGTCACAGATCTTGTCGGGGTGCTGCTCGTCAGTCCTGGCCACCAGGCACCGCGCGCGCAGCTGCCCGCGCGCGCCGGCTGTGTCCACTTACGCCCTCGCCGACCGACCTGTTCGTCGTTAGCTCTGCTCAATTGGCCGCCCGCGACCGCCCAAAGTGGGCCGCCGCGTACGCGCGGGTCCTACTTACTCGGAGGTGAAGAAGAAGTGCTCAGACGAAGTCATTGTTCTAGTGGATAGCAGGTATACTGTGTATAGAGAAAAAAAGAAAAAGAGGGAAACGGCACCAAATTATAGTAGCCGACTCCACCGCTGACTCGTTTCTTTTTTCGTGAAATTTTGCAAATTTTTTTTGTTTTGTCGTGCTCAGGACGCGGGTGTGGGCTAGCAGGCCGTGCCGGCGCTTGATGGGGCCCCTGAATTGCGCCATCGCCGCCCCAACCCTCTCAGTGAAAGAGCTGTTTCACGTGATTGTGGGCCGATTTGGCACGTGACGGGTGTCTTCGGCTTTTTGCACAAAGACGTCTTCCAGAAAGACAGATCGACGGCGACAAGAAAGAACGCACGAGAAGCCACACATGCTCAAACTGGGCAGTCGCACGGTGGTCACCGGAAGGCTGGGCTGCCGCGGGGCGGCCACGCGAGCCGCCGGGCCGCCGGGCGCGCGGCGGGCCCGTGGAGGCGACGATGACGGCATGGCCGGCGAGGACAACACCGGCGCCAGTGGCAGCCAGCGAGCGGCTGACGGGGCGCGTACGCCGGCGGCACGGGCGGCAGATGGCCCGCACGACGATGTGCGTGCGTCGCCGGACGTTGAGGACGAATGGCGCAGCCACGTCAGCCCGTCCAAGATTTTTTACCAGCTGGCTCTGCAGGCCGGCCAGGAGGCGCAATTCGTGCTCGCGCAGGGCCAGGAGATGCCGCGAGGCAAGCGTGGCGGGGCCAAGAAGGCGCACACAAACAGCTTTGTGCCGCCGTACCTGGCGCCGGCATGGGAATCGATCTCGCGGGGAGACCGCATCCGGCTGGCCGAGAACTCGCTGCTGGAACGGGTGCGGGTGCCGCAGAGCCACGCCGAGGCGCGGGCGGAGCGGAGTGGGCCCGCGGGCGAGGCCCGCGGACGGGACGCCACGTATGGGCTCCGGGCGACAGCCGCCGGGGGCCTTGCTGGCGAGGCGGACGCCGCACGCGGTGCGGCGGGGGGCCCGGCGGCCGACCCGGCACAACGGGTCGCTGTCGCGCACGCCGACCCGGCCGGCGACCCGACCGACCCGACCCGCGACCCGACCGACCCGCCCGGTCCGCACACACCCGCCGGCGTCTCGCACGCGGCCGGCCGCGACCCCGACGCCGTCCTGCACTACGCCACGTTCCAGAACCTGCATTCCGCCCTCGAGCGTCTCGCGCTACGTGGCCGCGTCGTCGAGCGCCAGTACGCGCGGCTCGCGCGCCGCAGCAAAGACCTCGGGCGGCTCCTCAACGGCAAACAGCCGTAGCGTACATAAAACTGTATATATTGTATCGAGCTATTCAACAAACGCAAGCCCTCCCGGCCGCGACGTCTGCCGCAGCCAGGCCCGCGCCCTGCCGCAGCACTCGGCCAATTTACTGCGTCGTTAGCATCGTCCTCCGCAGCGCCACTTACCATAACAGCCAGCGAGCCGAACTTCTCGGCGTAGCCGGGAACGTTCCAGCGGCCCTTGACGACCATCTCCGAAACCTTGGCCTCGATGTCGGGGCGCGCAGCCGAGACGTCGTCCAGCGTGAGCTCGTCGAACGAGCGCGCCGACTGGATGTTGTCGAGGGTCTTCTCCAGGTCGACCAGCTCGGCCAGGACCTTCTCCTCGGTCAGCTTGGCGTTCGACAGGGCCTTGGCCTCGAATGTGCTGATGGCGGCCAGCTGCTCCTTGACGTCGTACGTGACGGGCTTGAACGACTTGTAGGCGTTCTCAATCTCCGACACGACGGCGGTGTTCTTGAGGACCGAGCGGTAGTAGGCAAAGTCAACCTCGGTCGACTGGGCCGACAGCTCGGTGACCTTGCGGCGGGCGTCCTCGTTACGCTTGCGGAAAGCCTGGAGCGACGTGGCGGTCGAGCCCTTGAGGCTCAGCGTCGAGATGATCGAGCCCCATTCGACCTTGGCGGCGGTGCGCTGGGGGTCAGTTCGGTCCGCACGGGCGACGCGGCGGCCGGCCAGGCCGGGCGCCGCGCGATTGCACTTACAGCGATAGACATTGTGGGTGATGGATGGAGTTGGCGAAGAAGAGATGGATTCAACGGGGACGAGGGGACGGAATTGCGAAAATTTGGTGGTTGGTGAAATTTTGCGCACAGCTGCCGCGCCGCGCGACGGATGTGCTCGGGAGCAGCTCTCGACCTTCCGCGCGCACGCGGGCCAATCAGGAGCGGCGGCTGCGGCCGCCGTGCACGTGACGCGCCCGTCACGTGTCGGTCACGTCTCGGCCCCCTTCAGGTCCCGGTTGATGAACCGCCACACCTTGCCCGCCGCCTCGTGCCCGATGCTCTCCGCAATCGCCGCCTGCGGCATGTTGCACAGCGCCTGCAGGTTCTCGACGTCGTAGACAATGTTCCTGTAGTTCGTCGCCGTGATGCCCGGCATCCCCCGCAGCACGTTCTGCGTCAGCGCCGCCGCTGCGCCACTCACCACCGCCGCCTGGTTGTACAGGCTCGAGCCGTCGTCGGCCTCGTCCAGGCCGATCCGCGCCGCCGTCTCCGGGTCCGGCTCCTCCTGGTTCGTCTTGAGGTCCTGGAAGATCTCCGCGGTCTGGTACGGCCCCGACGACCAGATGATCTTCAGGTTCGGGAACGCCAGCACCAGCAGCACCAGCTTGGCCTGCAGGTCGTGCGAGTTGAGGTTTGCCGTCGCCGACACCGACGACACCGGGTCCAGCGAGAACGACTTGTTGTGGTCGAACTCGATCAGCAGCACCGGGATCTTGTAGTGGACCGTCATGACCTCGCACTGCGTGTACAGCCGGCCGTCCTTGAAGCTCGAGATCAGGTCCGGCACGGACTTGCGCTCGACGCAGATCGTCGGCGACAGGATGTAGTCGCCCACGATGAGCGTGCACGGCACGATCTTGAGCTGCCGCGCGTGCAGCAGCGACGGCAGCGGCGACCGCGTCTCGCGGATGTCGAAGACGATCACCGGCGGCGCCGTGCTCACGCCGAGCCGGCCGCCGCCCGCAATGCGCGTGTTGATCTTGCGGAAGTACGTCTCCTCGGGCGTCTCGAGGGCCTCGGCCTCGCTCGTGAGCGTCATGGCCATGTTCTGGCGTCAGCGGCGCGCGGACGCGACTTACCCCGCGCTCGCGGATCACGCGCGAAAACGCGTCCTTCTCGCGGCGCACCTCGCTCAGGTACCGCTGCTCCTCCACGGACGCGCCGTAGTAGAGCAGGAACACCTTGAGCGCGCGGCCGGGGTTGCTGGCCCGGTAGACCTCGATCCGGCGGACAAAGGCGGGGTTGGGCTCGTACATGATGATGAACTGCGGCATCAGCTCCTCGAGCACGTAGTCGTCCATGTCGTCGTCGTACGGCAGCACCGTGACCGTGTCGTCGGCGTCGAGGACCGCGAACGCGGCGGCCGTGCCGACCTCGACGACGTCGTCGTCGCCGACGACGAGCACCTCGTCCTGGACGTCCTCCAGCAGCTGCAGCACCTGGTCCGCGTTGTCGTCCTCGACCGAGACGTGCTGGTGGGCGGGCCGCGGCGCGGCGACGGCGGCGCCGCCGCGCATGCGGCGGCGCTTGTTGGGCGGCGGCCGCGCGCGGCCGAGCTGCTCCTTGGGCGCCGGCTTGGGCGCCGGCCGGGCGTCCACAAACAGCTTCTGGCGCACGACGGCAAAGTCGGCCTTCCAGCGCAGGTACTCGGCGAGCTTGCGGCGCATCAGCGGCTCCACGCGGCCGTCCGCGGCCGCCCGCCGGTGCACCAGGTACTCGCGCAGCTGCCGGCACGTCGCCTCCTCCTCGCACATGATCAGCACGCCCGTGTTCTCGCCCTCGGCCGTCGGCCGCGGGTTGGCAAACATGTCGTGCGCGATCTCGTCCATGATCTGGCCGAGCTGCTCCCACTTGGGCTGCTCCTCCAGCACCGGCTTGAGCCCCTCCGGCAGCGCCGCGCCCGACGCGGCCTGCAGCGCCGCGTCGTCCGGCAGGCCGCCCGCAAACACGCGCTGCTTGGCCGACGCGAAGATCACGTTGGCCGCGTCCAGAAACAGCCACGGCGAGTGCGTCTGGCGCGTCGTGCCCGGCGGCGGCGTGCTCGACGCCAGGATCACGTCCAGCATCTTGTTGAACGTGACCGAGTCGTACTTGAGCAGGGCGCTGCGTCAGCGCGCTCGGCGGATACGTACTTGAGGATCTGCCGCAGCGTGGTCAGGTCGCCGACGATCTGCTTGGACTTCCAGCTGATGCGGTGCCAGACCGGGTCGAGCTGGCGGCGCACGAGCACGTCGAACTGCACGTGCAGCGCGTTCTCGACGTCCCAGCTGTCCATGACCATCGTCGGGTTGGCGCCGCGCAGCTCGCGCAGGCAGATCTCGATGCACTCGAGCACCGCCGTCTGGATCTCCTTCATGTACGGCGACATCTCGACCACGACCTCGACCACGTCCTTCTGCTTGCCGCGCCGGCCCTTGGGCTCGAGCGACTCGGCCACGAGCACCTGGAACCGGGGCCACAGAAACGGCTTCTTGAGGAACATGTTCCGGAGCATGTGCGACAGCGGCGAGAAGCCCGTCGCAAACGCCTCGGGCGCGTCCGAGAACGCCTTGACGAAGCCGTCCTTGTTGCGCTCGCGGTACAGCCGCATGATGAAGGCCTCCTGCGACGTCGCCGTCACCCTGCGTCAGCGTGTCCGGCGCCGGGCTCACTTTTCGGCGTGCAGCACGACCAGGCCCGTGATCCGCGCCGTCGCGACGATTTCGGACAGCATGTCGATCGCCAGGATCCGCGACGTCACCGAGAAGATGCCGCCGGCCGCGTAGAGCTGCTCGCGGCGGTCCACGGTCATCATGTCGGTGTTGACGACGGTCAGGCCGCCCTGGAGCCGGTTCTGCGGGTTGAGCGCGTCGAGCTCGGCCAGGCCCTCGCCGATCCACTCGTTGTCGCGCTCGGTCGCGCCCACGACCACGATCAGGTTGTTTCCGGCCGCATCGAACGCGTAGAGCAGGTTGGCGATGATCCGCGGCAGGCCCAGGCCGCGCGCGAGGATGACGAGGCCGTCCTCGCCGATGATCTCGTGCAGCAGCGTCTGCTGGTACTTGAGCGGCAGCGACAGATGGACCGTCTGGGTCTCGTCGTCGGCAGCGTCGCTGGCCATGCTCGCTACGCTCTGCGCCCCTGAGCGGTCGTGGTCGTCGCGGCGACGTCGTCGAGCCGAGATGTGCGGTCGGCGTGTCACGCGTTCCCACGGCCCCTGGCTATTACATAACAAATCGTCGTTTATTCGCTAAGTCATACAGTCATCATGCAGCGCCACAGAGAGCGCCACGCAGCGTTCGAACGTCTTTTTTTGTATTTTTATAAGATTGCTCGTGCCGCCAAAACAGAAGAAAAAACCAATGCTGAAAGCACAAATACCCAGAAACCACAGCGAGGACGGCGGGCGAGACTACACCCTACTGGTGAACAGCTTGTCATAAAGTGTATCATTCGTAAGTATATAAACTCGTAAAACCATCCGGCCGGAGCCCCGTTGTTAGATCATAAGAAGCGAAGAGAAATAGTACAGGTGACGGCGTCACTGCTATCGGGAGGCGCGTAGAGAAATCAAGGTATAATTACAGAAGAGTCTATCCAAAAACACGTTTAATAGATACCCCAGTACTTCTCGACGTCGTACTCGCCGTCGGCCTTCCACAGGTCGTCGTACGCGGTGAAGAGCATGATGTCGTCGGCCACGACGCTGACGAGCGAGTCGAGCGCGATCTTCTGGTTGTCGGTCGACGGCGTGGCGTCGCCGTTCGAGTTGCCAGAGTGGGGCCAGCCGGTCTCGGTGACGAAGACGTTCTTGCCGGAGCACGACGCGGCGACGAAGCCGATCTGGGCGGCGACGAACGGACCGGCG
The DNA here is from genome assembly GCF_038497935.1 of Neoaidaea tothii. Classification (NCBI taxonomy): domain Eukaryota; kingdom Fungi; phylum Ascomycota; class Lipomycetes; order Lipomycetales; family Lipomycetaceae; genus Neoaidaea; species Neoaidaea tothii. Next base: position 105,859 of record NW_027117986.1, read on the forward strand.
CCGTACGCGAACACGCCACCGTCGAAGAAGGGGTGGCAGTTCACGGCGGCGTAGTCCGAGTTCTCGCAGAGCTCGGGGTGCTCCATGACGGCGACGAAGGTGTCGACAGTGACGATCGAGCCAGCGTAGCTGGTCGACGCGAGGTACGACCGGGCGGTCGCGATCGCGGTGACGACCTCGTCCACGCTCTTGGTGCCGCTGTTGACCAGCTCGTTGCCGACAGCGATCGTGTCAATGCGGTCCCAGCCGTACGTGGCCGCGGCCGACGCAATCGTGTCGAGCGCAGACTCGGTCTGGTCGATGTCGTAGATGCCCAGGAACAGCTTCTGGCTGTCGGTGATGGCAGCGAAGACGTTCTCAACCTGCGAGCAGTCGACACCGTACAGACGGATCATCGAGAAGCCGCTCAGGCCCTGGATCTTCTCCTTGACAGTGTCGGCATCCATGCAACCACCGTCCGCGGTGTACGGCGAGAACGAGATACCCTTGGCACTGGTGTACGAGTTGACGCCCGACGGGCTGGCAGTGGCCGACGACGACGAAGTCGAGGTCGACGACGACGACGACGACGACGAGTAGGTGCTGGTGGGCGCCTCAGTCGACGAGGTCTCGGGGTCGAAGATGCCGCCAGCAGCCGAGGTAATGACGTTCCACACCGAAGTAATACCACCGCCGAGGTTGTTGGCAACAGCAGCAGTCGACGTGGTCACAGCCTCCGTAGTGGGCGCAACGTAAGTCGACGTGGTGGTCGGGGCAACGTAGGTCGACGAGGTGGTCGGCGCGACGTAAGTCGACGAGGTAGTCGGGGCAACGTAAGTCGAAGAGGTAGTCGGGGCAACGTAGGGGGTGGCAGTCGTGGTGGGCTCCACAGCAGGGGTGTCCGCACCAGCGGTAACCCACACAACGGGACCGTCGGTGACGACGACGACGTCAGTCACGACGACCTGCTCGGTCACAATGACAACGTCCGGCGAAGCGTCACGCTTGTGCTGGTTGTGGGCGTGGCGCTTGTTGACGGGCTGGGCGGTCGCCAGCGCCGCCAGGAGGGCGACGAAGACGACGAGGAGCTGAGCGAGTCTGGACATATTCAACTGGTCCAAACAGATACTGTCGAAACAAAAGCAGGCGCTGCAGGCACGATTCTAAAGGAAAGACTTGGTTGAGTAAAACAAACTGCTGAAGAAGTCCGCAAACACGAACACAGGAGCAGTCAAAGAACGAGATATAAAAGAATGTAGGTGGTCGGAGTGATCCCGAATCTTTGGATTTACCAAACAAAAGAGTGGAAGCAGCGAAAGCTGAGCAAAATAAGGAACGACAGGACCGTGATAGAAAAGAAATTGAACAAAAAAAAAGAAAAAAAAAAAAAAACCAGGTCGGATAGCGAGGATATGAAAAAAGGAGGCTCCAGGGAAAGAGTAATAATGAAAGGGAGTAGTGGTAGGCGGTCTAGACAGACTTGGGCGTGGGCCACACTGAGCGGGCCTGTAAGAGGAGCATGCACCGGCAAAGTATAATAGAGTGCCCAGAAGTTCATTTCCCGCGGACACAAGTTGTTTGGCTATTGCTACACACGGTAGTGGGCCAGAGACGCCATACTACGATAGGGCTAGTTAAGAAGGCGCCACTGGCTAAGGGTGCCCACAAGCGGCTAGAAATTTCTTGGGGGCGTGTCGCCGGGTTGCGCGGGCCGCGCTAGCGGCTTGTCGGCCGGCGCAAGGTATGTGGTGGAGAGACACCCAATGAAACGCAGAAAATTTTTGTGTACACGCTAAACCCAAGCGGGGCAGTTTAAGGGTAGGTTTTACGACCACAAGGGCGGCTGCGAGGAACAAATGCGCAACCGTGGAGAGTTGCGACACATATGCCGAACCGGCGTGTGCGCGTGCATAAGACAAAACCCAATTTGCGCGCCGGCTGCAGGCTGAAACACACGGCCGGAAGCGGCCAGACACTGGCCGGGTGCCAAAACGGTGGCCTGGGCCGGGTGACTGCCACTCAGCCGCGGCACGTCGCCGCCCACACCAGCCGCACATCCGGCTGTGTCCGAAGCTCGCCCGCCCACTCCGCCGTGGACAGGCCGCCGCTGTGGCTGGGTAGCGGGCTGTGGGCGCCCATGCCCGCTTTGATGGGCACGTCGTGGGCACCCTGCCAGCTGCAGAGTTGCCTGCAGACCGCGTACGCATCCGTGCGCGGACCTGCGCCTTGCCGCCGACGGCCTGGCCAGTCGGTCGCCCGTCGGCATCCACCGGAACGGGTAGGGCCGGGTCCTCAGCCGCGCGCGCGGTAGTGAGGGCGTGCCCCAACGCCATCCATGATTAGCTGGGCGCGCGATCACGGCCGGTTACGGTGCGAGTGTGATCTGCCAGCGCGCGCCAGCCGCGAGCGGGCAAGCGCGGCGCGTCGAGCCTGCGTAGCGCAGAGTAGCGCGCCGCGGCGCGCCGGGTAAGTGCGCCGTAGCCCGCAAGCTCCTGACCGGCTCCTGGGCTCCTGGCCGCTCCTAGCGGACTCCTACCGGCCCCTACGGCGCGGTGGGCGGCGCGGCGGCCACCCCCGCACACACGGCCACGTTGACGGCGGTCCCGATTGCGCGTGTCGGCCTCGTGCGGCGTCTCAGGAACGACGAACAGGCCGTGTTGCGCCCCGCTGCGCGTTCCTGAGACACTTCCGGACACTGACCGGTCGGCGACAGGCCGCCGCGGCCGGTGGCCGGCAGACCCACGGCCGCCAGAACGCTCGCTGCAGAGGCGATCTGAAACTGGCGCTTGACCTGCGCAAGTGCGTGTCTTAAAATAAGGTTTGACGTCAGATCTCGCTGCGGTTATATTAGCTCTGCACCGGGTGACAGCAGCTGGCACAGACGCCGTTGCGGAGACAGCGATGCGGAGCCGAACGGTCGCCTGCACGGCCGCGCGCCCTGCACAGCCGTTTGCTGTCTCGGTCTGGCGCAGGCCCTGTCGCAGCCCGCACGGCGCCGGCGAGCCGCCAGCGTACGCGGCGACTTGGGACGCCTCCGGCACGGCTACCGGAGATTGAACCCGTCGGCAGCCCGCTTCGCCGTTTCTCCGGCGCCCAGCTGCCCGGCGATGGCGCGACCGTTGGGCCGCCGGGGCTGGGCGTCCGGGCCAGACTTGTCTACAGCTAGACCAGCCACAGAGCGCCACACTCGCGGCCGCGGCTGCTCGCCTATCTAGGGGCATCGCAACGGCGACTGCATCACGTGACCTTTGCGTACCCTGCGTCGAAATTGCGTGTCGCCGCGAAATTGCGTATGCACGGCAAATTGCGCTCGCGCTGGCGCCCGCGACACGTAGGCGCCCACGGTTCGCACGCATGAACTGCGTCACGTGCTAACGGCAGTCAGTGATACGCAATTGACTTTGGCCGGCGGCTGGGCGGGGACCGCCGGGCGGCCGGCGGCCGGCGGGCGTCCGTCCGGTCCAGCCGGCGCGGCGGCCCCGATGGGCCGGGTGCAGGCGGGTGGCTGGCGACAGCGTGCAGATGCAGTAGCGACGGACGGCCCACTGCGCACGCGGCCGCTGGGAACGCTTGGGCCGATCACGTTTGGTCACGGGTCACAACGGTGACCGTGGTCAGGGCTGTGACCACGGTCACAGACCGTCACAGCGCCGCGCCAGTGCGGCGGTGCCTGTGGGTTACGGGTTACGGGAAACAGGTTACGGCGAGATCGTCTCGGTAACAGGTAACATTACGGCCGCGCGGGCTCATCGCGCGCCGTTGCGCGCTCTCGGCACCACGACCGTCCGCCGACGCCCGCACGCGTACGGCCGGCTCGCGTCACCGTGCCGCGCGCTTGGCCGCGACACAGCCGAGCGGGGCCGTGCGGCTCCGCCGGCGCCGTGCGGCTCTGCCGTCGGCCGCATCACAATGCTTGGCCGCCGCTCGGCTGGCGCCGGCCGCATCCGCTGCCGCAGGCGCATCGCACGTCTGCGCCGCGATCGGCGCGCGCCGGCGATCGGCGCGCGATCCGCTGTCGGATCTGCAGACCCAGCCGGCCGGCGACCGGCCCCAGGCTCGGGATCAAAAAAAAGCATGCAATTTCGTCGCCGCCGCCGTGGCCTCGTGGCCCCAACAGCCTGTCTCGTCCGGTCTCGCCCCGGCCGCGCCCAGACACGCACCGCGGCCCGGGCCGGCCGTGCCGGCGGGTATCGGTGGGTGCCGACGGAAGGCGTCGGCAGGGCGCCATTGTCGGTGGCTGGCCGTTTAGTCGTACACCAGCGTCTCGTCTGGCTGCTTGTTGGCCTGGCCGGCCTCTTCAAGCAGCTGTTTGCGGCCCTTGCGGCGCTCCTCGGCCAGCTTGGCCGATAGCTTGCCGCCCGGCCGCGCCGAGGCGTTCTGCTGGCTGCGGGCCTGTGGTCAGCGTGTCCTCGCGCGCGTCGTACCTCCGCTGCCTTGGCCGCGGCCGTCCGCGGGTCCTCTTCGACCGGGCCGCCGCCCAGCGTGACGCCTGCACCGGCGTACTTGGGCGTCCGGGGCCGGCCGGCGGTCCGAGTCGCCGCCGGCGCCGGCGTCGGCCGAGGCCGCGAGCCGTAGTTGTCGTCTTCCGGCTTGGCCAGACAGTTACCCATGTCGAGCGTGTGCTGCGGGTCAGCCTGGCCAGCGGCCTACGTACCTGCCTGTGTCGTCGGGCGTGGCTGTGCCAGAGATAGCGGACGCGGTCTTGGCCGGCGGGCAATCAACAAGGCCGCAGAACAACGGTGCGGGCGCCGGCGGGTAAGGGCCGGGATGCGACCCGCTCTTTGTTACCCGGCGGTACCCCGCCGCACCGCGTGCGGCGCGACGCCGTGCCCCCTGTGCCCCAACCGTCGCGCCGCGCGGCACGCCTTGATCAGCGCGCCCGCCGCGCAAACCGACACGGCGACCAAATGTCCGGCAAACGCAAGACCGCAGGCGGCCAGGCCGAGCAGGTACGTCCCCGGGCGCGTCCCGCGCGGCCGCGTGCGGCCAGCCCCGGCTCCGATCCGCTGACCCGCAGGCCAAGCGCGCGCGCAAGCCCGAGGCCGAGCCGCCCAAGAAAAAGAACTCGGCCCTCTACATCACCAACCTGCCGCGGGACGTGACGTACGACGAGCTCGAGCAGGCCGTGTCGCGGTTCGGGCTCGTCGCCGAGGACATCTCGACCGGCAAGAAGCGGATCAGGATCTACACGGACGACGACGGCACGCCCAAGGGCGACGCCCTCATCGTCTTCTTCCGGGCCGAGAGCGTGCAGCTGGCCGTGGACATGCTCGACGACACCGACTTCCGGCCCGGGCAGGCGAACCCGCAGGGCCGGATCAAGGTGCAGGAGGTACGTGCGGCGCGTGCGGCGCTGACCCAGGCCGACTACTCGTTCAAGGTCGAAAAGGAGGCCCAGCCGATCCAGCAGCGCTCGGCCAAGGAGAAGCGCGAGATCCTCAAGAGCGTGCAGAAGCTCAACAGCAAGCTGGCCGACTGGGACGACGACGACGTGCCGCAGCAGGCCAACGGCCGGTGGCGCAAGGTGGTCATCCTCAAGCACGTGTTCACGCTCAAGGAGCTCGACGAGGACGTCACGGCCGCGCTCGACATCAAGGAGGACATCCGCGAGGGCTGCGAGGAGATCGGGCCGGTCACGAACGTGACGCTGTACGACCTCGAAGAGGACGGCGTCGTGTCGGTCCGGTTCCAGAACGCCGACGACGCCGAGGAGTGCGTCGACCGCATGGACGGCCGGTTCTTTGGCGGCCGCCGTATCACGGCGACCATCTACGACGGCGAGGTGCGCTACCGCAAGGCCAAGAAGGCCGCGCCCGCCGGCCTCGACGACGACGCCGACCGCGACGAGCAGGACCGTCTCGAGAAGTTCGGCGAGTGGCTCGAGGCCGACGAAAGCTGAGCGAATACTGTACATTACTGTAGCCATAATACTAGACCTACTCGTCGTCCGAGTTGTCGTCCCCGCTCGACACGTCGACGTCCTTGGACAGGAACGGCTTGGCCTTGACGGGCTTGTCGTCGACGTCGACCGCGTCGACCTCCGCCGCCGGCTCGTCCTCGTCCTCGTCCTCGTTCTCGGTCTCGTCGTTGTCATGGTCGTTGTCGTCCTCGTCCTCGTCAATGTCCTCGACCTCGGTCTCGTCGTCGTCGCCGCCGGTCTGCGTCAGCGCGCCCGCGCGGCGGCCTACCGTCGGGATCCGCTCGCCCTTGCCGCCCCGGATCTTCTTCGCCGGCTGCTCGCCCTCGGCTGCGGCCTCGGCCTGCGGCGACGCTGCCGCCGCGGCCTCGCTCGGCTTGCGTTTGGTCGTCGTCAGCTCGAGGTACACTGCGTCAGCGCGCTCCACCGGCCACCTACTGTCGACCTCCGCCTTGAGCTCCGGCAGAAAGAACCCGAGGTCGAGGATCTCGATCGCCTTGAACACGTCCGCCGGGCTCACCGTCTTGCGCCCGCTCTGCAGCGTCACGTCGTTCGCCCTGCCGTCAGCGCCGCCGCGCCGCCACCTACGTCGACGTCAGGTAGTTGACAAACACTGTCGCGCCCTTGGTCAACGCCATGATCGCGTCCCGCTGGATCTGTGTGCTCCCGGGCAGCGTGCCCTTGGCCAGTCGGGCCACTGTCGCCCTCGGCAAAACGTAGTCCTGCCGTCAGTGCCGCCTGCGCCGCCCGTACATCGATGTTCACCCGCTGTCTGTCGGTCTCGCGCTCGCCGGCGTCGGCCTTTTTGACGCCGCGAGGCATGTTGCTGCGGCTGTGTTGATAAAGATGCCCGATGGCAGCTTCCGACGCGCTTCCGACGTGCTGTGGCCTACTTGTCTGGCTGCGTGTTTGTCTGGCTGCGCCTGCTCGTGTGGCTTTGTGTGCTGCCGATGAGATAACTGACGGTCGATCGAGACGCGATCATTAAAGTCGCGACTTTTTCGTCCCAGCGAGGTTGTAAATAGGCTCGACTGCGGCTATGTGCCACCGCAGCCACGCGAGGCGGTGCCGGCTGAGAGCCTGAGGCCGGCCCAGTGGGCAGGGGCGTGGCGGCTATATGCGGCTATATGGCCATGCGGAAGGGCGTCTTGGAGCCGCTGCCGGAGGGCTGATCACCACCAAGCAGGCCTCTGGCGGCGACCGCGTCGAGGATAGCTGGTCGTCCGGTCGGCGTAGGATATAGCCGCATATAGCCGCATATAGCCGCATATAGCCGCCTTGGCTGCGCGCTCTGCCCGAAGGCAGCCACTCTCGACGGAGTCGCCGCCGGAGGCGTCGGTGGCGAGCATGCCTCCGGCGGCGACTCCGTCGAGGGTGGCTGCCTTCGGGCAGATCCCCGTATCGTATAGCGGCATGTAGCCGTGCGGCTACATGCTCTGCCCGCAGAGGCCTGGAGGGGCCCGAAGGGCGGTGCCCGACAGAACCACAGCCGGAGCTGGTCAGTAGCCGCAGCAGCTACGCACTCTGCCCAGGCGGCAGCGTCGCCGGCCGGGCAGCCGCCGGATGGTCGCCAAGGCATATAGCCGCAGCGGGCGCCCCCACTACGCCGTGCTGGCCGTACAGTGGCAGTATGCAATTATGGTACAGTAATATACATCGTAGATGGCGGTCGTGGTCTCATTTATGTCTGAAAGAGTTCTGTCTGGAGACAGGGATCCGGGCGATGTCGACCTGGCGTTTCTGGAGGTCCTGTGTGGTGGTGGTCAGGCCGCCGCGGAAGATCATGCGGTTGGTGAGGCGCCTGTCGGCGAAGATGTCGAACGTGGGCGCGCGCTGGGCAGGCGCCGCGGTCATGCTGGAGGACCGGGTCAGCGTCGGCGACATGAGCGACAACGAGCGGCTGGCGGCCGCCGCGCTGACCTCCTCGGAGAGCGTGCTGGGGCGGCGGGCAGTGGGCGTGGTCGGCGGGCGGGGTTTCTTGCGGCGGGGCGACACGCCGTTGATGGCCGACGCGCACTTCTTGACCAGGCCACGGGTGACCTTGGGCAGCCGGGCGCCGTAGCTGGGGTCAGCGACGTTGCGCGCGCACTTACAAGGGCACAACGACCTCCATACAGAACTCGCGGACGGCGTCCGGCGGCTCCTCCGGGCGCGACGTCGACGGCGAGTCCAGCGACATGGCGCTTGCGACCGTCTGCCAGATGTACAGCCGGTCAAAGAGGATGTGGAGCTGCAGCTCGTGGCCGATCGGGCCGTCCGCCTTGCGTTTCTTGCTCTTCTTGGGCGAGTCGTCCTTGTGCAGCAGCCGCCGCTGGGCCAGCACCTCGAGCAGGATAATGATCTGCAGATACGTCCTGTCGTCAGCGGCTGTCGCGGTCCCACATACTCGCGTGTTTTGAGCTCGGCGATCTTGGCGCGGCGCGAGCGCGCGTCTCCGAGGTTCATGTCAGAGGTGGCCCACCGGAAGATGTGCTGGCGCTCAAGATCGACCGCGGTCAGGCCGACCGTTGACCCGGCCATGCTGACCGCGGGCTCGAACAGGCTGACGTCGGCCGGATCGGCCGCTCCGGGCTGGGCCTGCCGCAGCCGGTGCGCGGCGATTTCGTCCAGCACCTGGTCCAGCCACTGCTTGTACTTGTACTCGGTCTCGTTCACCGACGCGACGAGCCGCTCGAGCGTGTCGGCGATGACCTGGGCGTCGTTGTTGCACAGCACCGCAAACCGCACAAGCTTGGACTTGGCAAAGACCGCGAGCGGTATCTTGAGCCCGTACAGCGTCTCAAAGTACGTGGTCTGCATGTGGCGGACGAGCGCATCGGCCGACAACTGCGCGGCGAGGCCGTCGTCGCCGTCGTCTGGCGCCGCCTCGTCCTCGTCCGTGTCCTCGCAGACCCGCGGGGCGCTGTCGGGCTCCCCGGGCGCGGTCGGCGAGGCCGGCTCCGCCGAAGGCTCGTACCCGGGCGGGAACATGCAAAATACGCCCGCTGCAGTGTCCGCCGCCGGACGGTCTGTCTCGAGCAGCGGCGCCCAGAACGGTTCAAAGCCGAGCGTCAGCTGGCCGTAGTCGGCCGGCGGCGGCGGCGGCGACGGCGGAACAGCCACCTTGCCCGGAGTGGCCTTCGCCGGCGTCATCAGCGCCTTTCCGGGCGTCGCCAGCTGCTGCTTGCCTGGTGTCGTCGCCAGCGCGCGGCGCGCTGGCCGCTTGATCAGCGCTCGCACCTGCTTGGCCTTGACGTGATCGTCCAGCGTCGTCATCATGTACAGGTCAGGCCCGGCGTGCTCAAGCACGCACAGGCTCTTCTCCTCCTCGATACGTGCGACCAGCACCTTGCCGTCCAGGCCTGGCAGTCGGATCCGCACGGGCCGCGGCCCGGCGCGCATGGCCCGGCTGGGCCGCGTCCGGCTTCGCGATGGCGTCTGGACGGTCTGCTCCGGCGTCAGCAGCGTCAGGGCTGCCCGCCGGCCAATCGCGCCCAGCGGCGTCACCGTGATCGGCGCGACTAGGGCAGTGTTGCTGAAAGGCTGTGCAGTCAGTACCAGCCGCGCGGTCACGTACGCTGATCGTGAACTTGGCCATGTAGGCCGGCTGTTCCGGCCGCCGGCGGCCGGGCGTAACCGGAGCGTTCTCCATCGTGATCGCGCCTGCGGCCATCGGTAGGCTTGCGCTTGTGGGCGGCACCGACGGCTGCAGTGCGCCCACGCAGGAGGCGATCTGGGCCGGGCTGGGCTGGACGGGCCGTTCACCGCCGTTGGGAGGACGCGAGGCAGGGCGTCGTGCGGTCACGTCTTTGGCGGGCTGCTGGCGGTGCCAGCTGCGGTCGTTGAATAGCCGGAGGGTGGCCAGTCAAACATTGTGCGACGGGGCGGCGGCGGGCTCTGGCGACGTGTTGGCCGGGTAACCGTCACGCCCCCGCCGCCTGATGGCGACCCAGCCGGCCGGCGCGCCATGGCTCATCTCGGGCACACTGCGGCCCGCGGTCTGGTGGCACTGCAGTCGGCGGCTGACGCGCGGCTGGCCGCGGCGCCAGCACTGAGCGAGACGACGACATCTGTGGCCGCGTCGTGCAGGAACGGGCATCGGCGAGATCCTGCCGCCGTCGGCGTACGGCTCGTACGGTGACGTGCCGAGCGCGCGTGTCCTCGCGCGGGGCGCCCTGCATGGCGGTCAGACCCGAACCTGCCCGTTTCAGCCATGGAGGGGGCTGTTGGTAGGCGCCATGCAGGAAGTAGTCAGCCGCACCCAAAAGGTGCGTGTTTGTGTAACCCAGCGTTTTGAACCTTGAAAATCTTTGCGGACCTTGGCCTGCACCACAACCACGCGGCCGGGCTCAATCGACGCAGGACGTAACCTGCGCGGTGGGCACGGTTCAAGCTATTTATTACAGCAGACCAAGACCTGATTGACTGGAAGCGTGAGCGATCGGCAGCGGAGATTTACGGATCGCGGAGATCAGATCGGGTTGCAGCGGGATGGACACTACCGAGTCCAAGCCAGCCAGCGGCTGTGACACAAGCGAGGCGGGTGCGGCGGTGTTTGCGAATGACACTACCACTCGCGAGCGACCGTCTGGCCCGCCAGTCCGGGAGACCGGTGGGCCCCGGAACCGACTGCGCGCACCGACCAGCGTCAAGAACCGAGACCAGTACTTGAGGGCGTCGTTTCTCTACCAGGCGTCGCTGCTGATGGGCGGCGACCGCCGGCCGGAGAGTCTGGTCCTGGGACGGGTGTATGCGTCGCACATGCGTTCGGTCGCGCGCAAGAACGTGATTCGGCTGTGAGTAGAGCCAGGTGGCGGAGCTGACGGCAGGGACCCGTCTGTCAAGCGGACGGTATGCAAGCGGTGCGAAACGCCACAAGTGCCAGGTGCGTCATGCGTTGTGAGGCTCGAATCGGCCGCTGCCGAGGACGACTGCGACAGCCGCCGGCTGGCCGGCGACGTCCTGACGTACACATGCGGCGTGTGCGGTGGCCAGCGCCGATACCCCGTCGGGCGCGACAGCGCACACACGCTGTTTGGCGATCGCGCGGAAAACATCGTGGCGTAGGGATCGGGCAGTGCGCGGGCGCGCTGGACGTTCCCCGAGTGCGGCCGTGTCCCTGGGCGCGGCCGGCGGCAGGGTCGCAGACAGGGCCACGGGCTTACGCAGACAAAACCCCGCCGGATGCGTGAGCCGTTTAGGCAGATGCGAGGTGCCGCGGGCACAGCACACATCCGGACCCCTGCGGCCTGAGGCAGTCCTGAGCGTATGACCTCATTAGATTAGTCCGAATGAAGCTGAGCAGGAGACCCTGGTGTTCGACCGCGCGCGCGCTGGGTTGCCATGTGTGATCGCCTACGCGCTCTGGTCCGCTGCTGGCCCAGGCCGTGCGCAGCCGTCGTGCCGCAACCGCCGCGGCTCGCCGTAGGAGGGCGCTACGCATGGCCGCTTCGGGCGCGCCGCTCTCTGGCCCGACGTACGCAGCGGCTGGTAGCAGCTGTGGGAAGATACAGTGTTTCGGAACAGCATGTGTGTCCGACAACAGGCCTAGCGCGGTACAGTACCGTGGATCCCTGACCGTCCGCTTGGTGACTGCCTTGGCGCGGTCTCTAGCGGACCGCACCGCGGCCGTGTAGCCATTGTCGGCGTAGCCTGGCTCGCCACGGCACCTCGGCACACCTGCGCATGCGGGACCGCAGGGTCTTTGAACTGCAGATGTCAAGCGGACGGCGCTGGCCCGCCCCCGCGCCCCTGGACGGCGCCGCGGGCGGCGGCATACGCCACGAGATGTGCGGGCCGCGCCGACCGCCGCGGACTGCGCTCTCACCGTGATGGCCGCGGCCGTGCCACTGGATCCGCGTCGCCGTGGGCACAGAACAGGCGAGGATACGCCAGAGCACGCTTGCGCGCTGATTACAATGCCCCTGAGTGCGCTAGCCTCATGTGTATACACCCGCTGTGATCTACCCGCCCTACTAGCCTCAAGCAGGTCCGCGTCCGTGCCCTTGGATCTCAGCGGCTGGCGGACGCGATCATGCGACGCAGTGGCTGCACGCTCCCGCCGCCGGATGCCGATGCAGGGCCGCCGACGGCCACACAGAGCCGCCGACGTCAGATCGAAACGTCCCGGGAGGGCGCGGGGCCGGTGCGACCCGTAGTCGGTGGCCGCTTCAAGGGCACCGCCAGCGATTTCCGCGACATCGTCTGCGGGACACAGGTGCGACCCAGCAGCGCCGCTCGGCTTTTGAGCGAGACCGCTGCTGCGGCCGTGGCTCTTTCGCGTGGCGCTTTGCCGACGAGCTAGCCGGTCTAGCTGCCTGGGTTGGGCTACGGCCGCGGCCGCACCCACCGTGTTCGCCGCCACTGCGGCCGTCGCGGATCTTAGAGCCGGCTGCGAGGGCCGCAGGGCTCGTCGACGGCAGCGTCGGCCCGCACCGCCGCAGATGTCCAGCGTGCCGCCGCGGCCGCGGCCCGACCACGATCGCAGCAGCCGTGTGCCAGGTCGTCGCAGCGAGCGCTGCGGCCGCGCGGCAGGCTCCCGAGCTGCTGTGGCCAGAGCTCATCACCGAGTCGGCTGCGCATCGCAATAGGGTTTGCGCCCGTCTACGCTAAGCAAGTGCGTCGCGGGCGCCTGCGTCCGCCGCCTGCCGCGTCCCGGCTTCTCGTCGGCGCGGCCCGGTCCGCCGGCCGTGTTCGTCCTGGCGGGCACCTGCTGGGCAGTACCCAGCCCGCGGATTAAGTTTAAACGGTCGCAGCCGGCGCGCGCAGGGCGCCGCGGGCGCCACCTCCGGACGGGTATATATACGGGCCCTCGCTCGCTTGACCGTTCCTCTCCTTGTTGCCACCTCGACATTCACCGGCCGCTCTGCGCGGCCGGAGCTCGGATCCCTCCGCTGCGGTGGCAAACCGCACGCCGGATGCTCCCTTCTCGGTCGGAGATCGGTCTGTGGCCGGGCGGATCTGCCGCCGCGCCGCGTCCGCGCCCGAGGACCCTCCCCCCCCTCCTCTGGCGCGCGCGGCTGCGCGGCCGCCCGCGAGGGCCCGCCCGGCATTGTGTTGTGTGGCGCAGCGTCACGGCCGGTCACCTCGGCGCTGCGCCCAAACTGTTACGATAGCATTGGATTTGCATGCATAGGCGCAGGGGTGTTTTGTATAAAAAAAATCAAAAATTGGCGCTGCCCAGCGCCGCCCAAAGCCCCAGTACCATGGCAGCCGCGCGGTGCCGCGCCGCGAGCCGACGGCACGGGCCGGCGTGTCTGCCGGGTAACCGTGCCGCACGGCCCGCGCGCGTCCCCGCTTGACAGGGCTAGGGTCCGGAACCGGCCCGGCGGCCGTCACGTGTGCGCCGCACCCGCTGCGGCGCCGACCCGGCTGGGCCCGGCCCGTCCGCCCGTCCTCGCCGCGCCTGCGGCCCGCTGCCGCACCGCTGCCGCGGCAATTGGCTGCCGCTGGCCTGCAGCGACCCCGCGCTGCGCCGTCGGCCGCGCTGCTACCCGCCGCGGCGCCTGTCTCCCGCCGGGTGCGTTCGGGTGGGCGCTCACCGGCTCGCGCGGCAGCGCCCGGAGGCGCCGCGCGGGGTCAATGCCCAGGCGGGTTCCGCGGCAGCCGTGGCCGCTGCGCCCAGCAGCCGCGGCCCTCCGTGGCTAGCCGTGGGCAGCCGTAGGGCCCGCGCCGGCCGACGCCGCCAGTGTAGTCTACCGCCCGCCGGCCAGGCTTCCCCAGGCCGGGCGCCGCGCCGCAGCTGCCGCCCCGCAGGCCGAGCCGGTCCGGGCGCGGCGCTAGTCGGGGTCGCTGTCTACGCGGGCGGCGGCCGGGATTGGGCAGCGGCAACCGGCGAAAAATTTAGGCGCGCTGCTAACGTCCGCGCCGGGGTTGGTCGGGCAGGCGCCGGCGTCGAAGTGTATCGAAGTATATAATAATCCAAGCCTCCTCGACGGTCTTTTTGTTCACCTGTCCATTCCATCCTTTTGTCTTGGCCACGTACCGTCCGAAGCCATCGGTCGTTGTTATTTTTTAGAACAAGCAAATGGTAAACCCAATGATGCGCTCTGCCGTTGTTCGCTCGCTGCCTGCCCGTGCCAGCCGGGCTGTGTCGGCTCCTCGTGTGGCGCGGCTCGAAAGTCTTTACGCCAGCAACCGCCGCCTGTTTTCGTCGTCGTCGTTCGTGATGGTAAGCCGAAGGCGGGAGGTGGCCCCGCGGGAGCGGGGTGCGGGGAAGCATTCCCGTGGGGGATATAAAGCGGCCGCTGGCCGGCTGCGGGATGGCACCACTGACGATGCAGTCGAAGCGTATTGAGACGGACGCCTTTGGCGAGATCGAGGTCGAGGACGACCGCTACTGGGGCGCGCAGACGCAGCGCTCGCTGCAGAACTTCGACATCGGCGGCCCGACGGAGCGGATCCCGGTGCCGGTCATCCACGCGTTCGGCATCCTGAAGAAGGCCGCGGCGACGGTGAACCTGCGCTACGGCCTCGAGCCGGAGGTGTCGGAGGCGATCCAGAAGGCCGCGCAGGAGGTCATCGACGGCAAGCTGACGGACCACTTCCCGCTGGTGGTGTTCCAGACCGGCTCGGGCACGCAGAGCAACATGAGTACGTCGGCCGAGGGGGCGCGCTGACCGCAGACGCCAACGAGGTCATCTCGAACCGCGCGATCGAGATCCTGGGCGGCAAGCTCGGCTCGAAGAAGCCGGTGCACCCGAACGACCACGTGAACCGGTCGCAGTCGTCGAACGACACGTTCCCGACGGTGATGCACATCGCTGCCGTGACCGAGATCACGCAGCGGCTGATCCCGGCCATGGAGGACCTGCACAAGGCGCTGGAGGCCAAGGTCGCCGAGTTCGACCACATCATCAAGATCGGCCGGACCCACCTGCAGGACGCCACGCCGCTGACGCTCGGCCAGGAGTTCTCGGGCTACGCGACCCAGGTCGAGTACGGCATCGAGCGCGTCAAGGCCACGCTGCCGCGGCTGCGCTACCTGGCGCAGGGCGGCACCGCCGTCGGCACCGGCCTGAACACCAAGAAGGGCTTCGACGTGGCCATCGCCGAGGAGGTCACCAAGATCACCGGCGAGCAGTTCTTCACGGCGCCGAACAAGTTCGAGGCCCTGGCGGCGCACGACGCCATCGTCGAGGCCTCGGGCGCGCTCAACACGGTTGCCACGTCGCTGTTCAAGATCGCGAACGACATCCGCTACCTGGGCTCCGGCCCGCGCTGCGGCTACGGCGAGCTCAACCTGCCGGAGAACGAGCCGGGCTCGTCGATCATGCCCGGCAAGGTCAACCCGACCCAGAACGAGGCCCTGACCATGGTCTGCGCTCAGGTCTTTGGCAACCACACCGCGGTCACCGTGGCCGGCGCGTCCGGCCAGTTTGAGCTGAACGTGTTCAAGCCGGTGCTGATCCGCAACCTGCTGTCGTCTGTGCGCCTGCTGGCCGACGGCTGCCGCTCGTTCCGCGAGCACTGCGTTGAGGGCATCGTCGCGAACGAGAAGCGCATCTCGCAGCTCATGAACGAGTCGCTGATGCTGGTCACCGCGCTGAACCCCAAGATCGGCTACGACATGGCCTCGAAGGTCGCCAAGAACGCCCACAAGAAGGGCCTGACCCTGAAGGCGTCGGCCATGGAGCTGAACGCTCTGTCGTCGGAGGAGTTTGACGAGTGGGTGCGCCCGGAGAAGATGATCGGACCGTCGGACTAGGTAGCAGATTGCAATTGACCGTTGTCTGGAGCAGACGTAGAGCGCCGCACACTGTGCGGCGCGGGCCGGACTCCGAGCCGCACGCTGTGCGGTGGTGTCTCGAGCCGCACGAGATGCGGCGCACCGCCCACCCGCCGCATGCCGTGCGGCGCGCCCCCGCCGTCGCCGCCCACGCCGGACTCCGAGCCGCACGAAATGCGGCGCACCCGCCGCACGCCGTGCGGCGCGTCGCCGCCGTCGCCGCCCGCGCCGCCTGCGCCGCTCGCTCCCCGCCCCCCTCCCTCGGCCCACCGCCGCCGTGCCCGTAGCCGTCGTCCGCTGCTCCAGAGTCTCGTGGGCCCTGCGGCGTCGTCTACGCCTGCCCCGAGCCGGATTCCCAACCGGCGGCATCGCATCGTAATAGCACGACACGCCAAACTTCATCTCTTGTGCCATCCGAACATCAGCCATCCACGCCGCCGCAGCGTCAAAAGCATCGGCCATCCCTGCGGATCTCGTGCCGGGCCCGGACACAGGCAGCAAGCGCAAGAGCGCAGGGCACTCGAATCCGGATCGACCGCCAAGTGCGGCATTAGCGGCCATTGAGCGCATCAGACATGGCGTCCCGTCCATCGTCAAAGACCCGGCCGCCAGGGCTGCAGACGCCGTCGGGAGCCGGGGCGGGGGCCGGCATGACTGGCGCCGGCACGCCGACGCAGATTAAGAAGATCAAGCTCACACAAAAGGGCCACGGCAGCCTGCCATCGGAGCGCAAGAAACTGGCCGCGGCGCAGGCGCAGGCCGCAGCACAGGCCGCGGCCGCGGCCGCGGCCGGGCCGGCGTCGCCCGCGCCGAACTCGACCACGTACGGCAGCAGCGGCCTGCTGGGCAAGTCGCTGTTTGGGCTGGGGCCGGGCGAAGGCGGCGCCGGCGTGGCCGCGCTCGGTGCCGGCGCCAAGGACGTCAAGATCAGCCTGACCAAGGAGCGGCTGCAGGAGCACCGCGAGTACCACTACGGTAGGTTGCCGCGAGCGCGCGGCTGACGGGCAGCCGAGACGACCGAGGAAATCCTCGAGAAGTACAAGGACGAGCCGCCGAGCGTCGAGTTCCACATCCACCCGACGCACTACCGCTTCGGCAACCAGGACGCCATCATCCCCAAGAACAGCCCGTTCATCAAGAACTTTCTGGACCTGGTCAAGCTGGAGCAGATTCCGCCGCCGGCGGTCGAGGTCTTCCGCGAGCTCGGCGTGCGCTTCTACGAGAGCTGCATCATCCTGCAGATCCTGGACCACCGCAAGCCGGTGGTCGCGCCGTCGCGGCACGGCAGCGCGTCCGCGGGCGCGTCCACGCCCGCGCCTGCCGGCACCGTGACGGCGACCACGGGCGCGGCCGCCGCGGCCGCCGCCGCGCCGACGCCGGCCACGGCCACGCCCGCCAACAAGGACGGCAAGAACAACGTGTCGCAGCAGGCGCTCGAGCCGAGCACGTCGCGCGTGCTGCTGCGGCCGACGCCGCTGACACTGTGGTCCGACCTGACGTACTACTCCGAGAACGTCGGCGGCCGGTTCACGGACGCGCTCGCGCTCGCGCTCGAGTCCGAGTTCCTGGCGACGACCCAGCCGCGGCTGGACCTCTCGGTCCCGGCGACCGAGCCCGTGGACGACACGCTGCTGCCGTTCCTGCCGGCGTCGCTGCTGCCGCGCCACCTGACCGGCGAGGTCGACGCCAACGGCTGTCTGCACGCGCCCAACATCAACACGACGACCAAGCGCCGCCGCCCGCTCAGCGAGGACTTGCCGCACCACCAGGGCACCGAGTTCGAGGAGATGATGCTCGTCATGGACGAGCGCCCGCCGCCGGGCACTGGCCAGTTTGTGCGCCTGGGCTTTATCGAACAATGGCGCCGCCGCCGCGAGCGCGAGCGCGCCCAGCGGCTGGCCAACAACGGCCAGCAGCAGCCCAACACGCCGGCGCCGACGACGAGCTGGACGATGGGGAGATAGTCAACTGTATTGCTGAGGCGAGAAGCGCGTGCCGGGCGCACGCCGTAGATCCTGTGTGCGGCTATATGCCGCAGAGCGTGCGGCTTATAGCCGCACTCGGCCGGACCCGTGCCTGGCCCGCTTCGCGCGGCCGCCGGCCTATTTCTACACCCGCGGATCTGCCGCGGCCGGGCCAGAGCGTCGCTGCGCGGGGTCTCCGCATCGCCGGCCTGCCCGATTCGGCAGCATGACGGTTGCTCCAACGGCTGGGTTCCAGCCGTCAGCCGCCGTGCAGTCCGTGCGCCCACGGCCGCTGATTGGCCGCCGCCGGCGCGACCTGGGGTGCTCTGCGGCTGACTCTGCGTCTCTGCCCGCAGTATATACCGCCTGATCCGCTGTCTGTCGCTGCCACAGCGCAGAGCCCTTACAGCCGCCATAGCCGACCAGTCGGCGGCAGCACGCCCGTAAGCGTAGAATCTTGCGTGTCTACGTGACGGCAGCACGGCGAGCACCGCGCTGCAGCGCAAGATCGGCCGGCCATTGGCGGAGCCGTGCCTTAGCATAGCACCGGTAACCACGCGGCCGGCCGGCCGCCAGCGGTCTGACGCAGCAGCCCAACGCAGCAGTTCAACGCAGCAGCCTGGCGCAGATGCAGATCAGCACACAGCGGGGCAGCGGCAGCCGCAGCGCCCGGGCCTGTCTCCAGTCTGGCGCCGCCCACAGTGGCCAACGGCCGGCCGCCCGGCGGTCGCCAATAAATCACAGACACCTCGCGGCCTTTCCGCGGCTCCCGCGCGGCCAGACCAGACCAACTCATCCGCGTTTATCCATCGGCGTCGCTTCACGTGTGCCGGGCGCTGTCGTGCGGCGCAGTTTGGTGATGTCCACCCAAGTCGCGAGACAACCGCAGAAAAATTATTCACGGCAACCAGCTTCCCCATCCCGTCAACGATCGCGCAGAGGTCGGACCAGAGCGTGCAGGCGGCGGATACATCTTAGGGACTCGTGATGGCTGCAAAACGGGCGCCAGCCACGTTCGGCGAGCCGGTAAGATCGGCGGCGCGGGCGGCAATTGCAGTGCTGACAAACAGCTCGTGGATGACTCGGACTATCTCTCGTTCGTCGCCCTCGGGGGCGGCAACGAGGTCGGGCGCAGCTGCCACATCATCAGCTACAAGGGCAAGACGGTGATGCTCGACACGGGCGTGCATCCGGCGCTGTCGGGGCTGCGATCGCTGCCGTACTACGACGACTACGATCTGTCGACGGTGGACGTCCTACTGATCAGCCACTTCCACCTGGACCACGCGGCGTCGCTGCCGTACGTGATGGAACACACGACGTTCAAGGGCCGGGTGTTTATGACCCACCCGACCAAGGCCATCTACCGATGGCTGCTGTCGGACTTTGTGCGGGTGTCGTCGATCGCCGAGATGGACGCGGCGCAGCTGTACACGGACGCGGACCTCAATTCGTCGTTTGATCGGATCGAGGCGATCGACTACCACTCGACGATCGAGGTCGACGGCATCAAGTTCACGGCGTTCCACGCGGGCCACGTGCTGGGCGCGGCCATGTACTTTATCGAGATCGGCGGGATCAAGCTGCTGTTCACGGGCGACTACTCGCGCGAGGAGGACCGGCACCTGAACGTGGCCGAGGTGCCGCCGGACCGGCCGGACATCCTGATCACCGAGTCGACGTACGGCACGAGCAGCCACCAGTCGCGCCAGGAGAAGGAAACGCGGCTGCTGGCGCTGATCCAGAAGACGGTGCTGAACGGCGGGCGGTGCCTGCTGCCGGTGTTCTCGCTCGGCACGGCCCAAGAGATCCTGCTGATTCTGGACGAGTACTGGCAGGCGCACCCCGAGCTGGACGCGATCCCGGTCTACTACGCGTCGTCCTTGGCCAAGAAGTGTCTGGCCGTGTACCAGACGTACATCAACATGATGAACGACCGCATCCGCAAGAAGTTCCGCGACGACCGCACGAACCCGTTCATGTTCAAGCACATCAAGAGCATCCGCAACCTCGAAAGGTTCGACGACCTGGGCCCGTCTGTCATGGTTGCGACGCCAGGCATGCTCCAGAACGGCGTCTCGCGCGAGCTGCTCGAGCGCTGGGCGCCCGACTCGAAGAACCTGCTCATCCTGACGGGCTACTCGGTCGAAGGCACGCTGGCCAAGCAGCTCATCAACGAGCCGACCGAGTTTCCGTCGATCTCGGGCGGTGGCGTCAAGCTGCCGCGCCGGCTGGGCATCGAGGAGCTCTCTTTCGCGGCGCACGTCGACTACAAGCAGAACTCGGAGTTCATCGACAAGGTCAACGCGCCCAACATCATCCTCGTGCACGGCGAGCAGACCAACATGGGCCGGCTCAAGAGCGCGCTGCAGAGCAAGTACAAGGAGCTCAAGGACACCGAGAACGAGATCAAGGTCTTCAGCCCGCGCAACTCGGAGGAGCTGCGGCTGCCGTTCCGCGGCATCAAGACGGCCAAGATCATGGGCCGGCTGGCCGAGCAGCCAGCGGACGCCCAGATCCTGTCGGGCGTCATCGTCCAGAAAAACTTCCAGATGAGCATCATGGCCGCCGACGACCTGCGCGAGTTCTCGGGCCTGACGACGACGTCGATCCGCCAGCGCCAGACCGTGCCGGTGTCGGCGCCGGTCGCGCTCGTGCAGTACCACCTCGAGCAGATGTTTGGCAAGATCAAGGAGCTCGACGTGGTCGGCGACGACGCGCGCCCCGGCTTCCTCGTCCTCGGCGAGGTGTCGGTGTGGTGCCACGACGACTCGGCCGTGATCGAGTGGACGGGCAACATGTTCAACGACACCATTGCCGACAGCGTGCTGTGCGTGCTGCTCGCCGTGGACTCGTCGCCGGTGTCGGTCAAGATGGCCCAGCAGCACGACCACGTGCACGAGCAGCTGTCGCGCGACGAGATCTTCGAGCGCGTGCTCATGTTTTTGGAGTCGCAGTTTGGCGACGCCGTCCAGCCGGGCGAGGACGGCGTCAAGATCGTCATCGACGGCCATGTGGCCGACGTCAAGCTGGGCTCGATCGAGGTCGAGTGCAGCTACGAGCCGCTGCGGAGCCGCGTCCGCCACGTGCTCGAGCGCGCCGTGGACACGGTGCTGCCGCTGGACAACTGATGTATAATAGTGTACGATAGAGCATTTGGTCTACGCGCCGCACGGCGTGCGGCGCGACACGCGACGCCCTGGCGCCACGCGCCGCGCCGCGCGGCACCGCCACACGCGCCTCCCGCACGGACCGTGCGCGAACGTGTGACCAGCGCCGACCCGCGTCCGCTTGTGACCGGATGGCACCCGCGCTGGCACCCGCGTGCGTACGCGAGGTCGCATCCATGTCGCCAGCCGGTTCGCCGAGCGGCGCGCTACGTAGCAGCCACAGCGACCGCGCGTGGCGGTGCACTCGGCCAGCGTGGCCGCCGCCATCGCCGTCCGCCGGCTGCACGCCATCCGGGCCAGCCCGGCGCGGCCGTCCGCCGCCGCCACCGTCGTGTCTCGCTGTCGCGGCCTCGTCTGCGCGGGCTGGTCGGCTAGCACCTTTGGGCGTGGAGGCGGTGTCGCCGTGACAGGCACAAAACGAAAATTTTTCTTCCACGGATTTTCTCTCCTTAGATCAAACGGGTCTACCAAACAGCACAACACATTCATCGACTCCGGTCATCGCATTCATCATCAGACACATCAGCAACATGGCCGACATCAGCACAGACACCCTCGCCAAGGAGATCTCGGAGAAGCTCACGGTGGACGAGCCCGCGGGCGAGGTCGCGGTCGAGGCTGTCGAGGTCGAGGCTGTCGAGGTCGAGGCGGTGGACTCCACCGACTCGGCCGAGAGCACCGAGAAGGGCGAGAAGACGGTGTTTGACTCGCCCGTGGACTTCACAGTGATCCACCCGCTGATGCACACCTGGACGCTGTGGTACACCAAGCCGCCGCAGCAGGGCGTCAAGCAGGACTGGAACGACATGCTCAAGGAGGTGGCCACGTTCGACACGGTCGAGCAGTTCTGGGGCGTGTACAACAACATCGCCAAGGCGTCGGACCTGGCGCTCAAGGCGGACTACCACCTGTTCAAGAAGGGCATCCGCCCCGAGTGGGAGGACTCGCAGAACGAGAACGGCGGCCGGTGGTCGTTCCAGTGCAAGGACAAGCGCTCGTACAACATCGACATGCTGTGGCTGCATACCATGCTGGGCGCGATCGGCGAGACCGTCGAGCAGGAGTCGGACGACGAGGTCATGGGCGTCGTCGTCAACGTGCGCAAGGCGCTGTTCCGTATCTCGGTGTGGACGCGCACCCACAACAACGAACAGACGCTGCTGGACATTGGCCGCCGGTTCAAGATGCTGCTGCAGCTCCACGGCAACGACCTCGTCGAGTTCACGTCGCACCGCGAGGCCTCCATCTCGGGCTCGTCCCGCGCCAAGGCGCGCATGACTGCGTGAGCCACGTTACGTATTTAAGATCTGGGAAGGCATCGGTTGTTAGATTACATTGCTTTTTTCGTTCTCCTTGGCATGGGCGCATCCTTGGCCGGGCGACCGGTCCGCCCGGCGTGTATATAGTCGCTAATGAAATGGTACGGAGACAGGCGTGTGAGCGGCGACGGAGAGCGCGGCGTAGGGTGTCGGGGCTGCGGCTATATGGCTAGCGGCGGCTATATGGGAAGGCGGGCGCGGCAGACGCGGCGCACCGCTGGCGGCTGTTCGTGCGGGCGGCTTGCCTGGACGGAGCCGTAGCGGGCGCTCACGAGGCATACAGCCGCAGAGCATATAGCCGCAGGGGTCGCCGGTGGCTGTGTTACGGGCGGCTGCCCTTCGCAGCGGCACGCGACAGGCGCGGAGTACAGTGTAACGGGCTCTGCCAAAGACGCGGCTCTCGGCGGTGCTGTCCGAGACACGGCCTGGAGCGCGCTCGCCTCCGGCGGCGGCCCCGTCGACGTGCTGCGCTCGCGCAGGCCGACGGCTGGCGCTGAAGGCAGCCACTCCCCGCGGACGTGCGGAGGCTCGCCCAGCCACAGCCACAGGTCTCACGGTGGCTGTCCAAACGCCGCGTCGGGCGACACGCCCCACGCCACGCCACGGTACAAGGCACGTGCGGCTATATGCCCGCCGCCAGGCTAGCGTCGCTGGCCGTGCGCGGCTATATGCTGCGCAGCCCTCTGGCGCGCGGCTGCTACGACCGCCGCACGTCTGCGGCGCTGTCCCCACCGATCGGCGCGGCCGGCAGCCCGCGTGCGTCGATCGGCAGCGGCCGCAGCGATAATGCAGGCGGCCGACGGGCGACCGCGGTGACTGGTCCGGACCGGGCCCGCGCGCACGGGCGCAGACTAGCGCGGCACGCGACGCGCTGGCGTGCGGCGCAGTTACCCGGCGATCGCGGTCGAGCCGCACCGCGCCAACGGCGGTGGTGGCGCGGGGGGCAGCAAGGGTGCCGCAGCCCCTGTGTTCGTGTGGCGCAGGCACAAGCGGGCAGCGCGCCGCCGGCGGCCGCACCGCGCCCCGTGGCCACGCGGTCGCCGCGGCCGCAGTTGCCACTCGGCGCGGCCGCGCCAGTCGGGGCGCTGCCGGCGCTGCCGCGGCCGGGCGCGTGCCGGGTGTGGCGGTGACAGTTCTATATATAATTTCTTTAACGAGTCGCTAGCTCCTGGCTACGCCCGCACCAGCACAGAACCAGGCCAGCGAGCACGGAGTCGGCGTGCGAAGGAGCACGGCGCCTGGCGGGACTGCTTTTACACTCTTCTGGCGCGCAGACCACCGCGCCCGCCGGCTATTTTTAAAAGCTCAGTCACCGTGTGCCGGCACACGACGAATAGAACCAGCCACAGCGATCGGCCACGGCCTTGACGACGCAGACATGGCTCCGTTCAGGCTGGGCCGGGTCAAGAAGGCCCGGCTGTTCAGGGCAGACGACCGCGATGGACGCGAGGAGCGCGAACGCGCCAGCAGCGAAGGGGGCGAGGCCCCGGCAGCAACCGAGACCGCGGCCGCCTCGGCCGCGGTGCCGAGCGCGCCTGCCGAGCCGGACGCGCACGCGACGACCGTCGCTACGGCCGAGCCGCCGGCCGAGCCGGTGCCGGGCGCGCTGGCGGCCGCGCGCGCGGTGCTGGCGATCGCCGAGGGGCCGGCGCCTGCAGTGCCGCCGCGGGCACCAGGGCGGCTGGCCCACATGCGCGTGGACGTGCGCGCGCGCCCGCAGAGCGCGGCGGACGTGCCGATCCCGCAGAGCCCGCTGGGGCCGCTGCTGGCCCTGCAGGCCAGCGGTGTGCTGGTGGAAGACGGGCTGAGCGACGTGGACGGATCGCCGATCTTGGGCTCGCGCTCGCCGGTGCTGAGCCAAGACGAGTACTC
The DNA here is from genome assembly GCF_038497935.1 of Neoaidaea tothii. Classification (NCBI taxonomy): domain Eukaryota; kingdom Fungi; phylum Ascomycota; class Lipomycetes; order Lipomycetales; family Lipomycetaceae; genus Neoaidaea; species Neoaidaea tothii. Next base: position 129,786 of record NW_027117986.1, read on the forward strand.
CCCGCAGTACGAGCCGCCGACGCCGCCGTTCGATCCGGCGCAGCCGGCGGACAAGGTGTCGGCGCACACGGGGGCCGAAAGACGGGCGCTGCAGACGTTTGTGTTTCCGGCGGCGGTGGAGCACTGCGCGCAGCCGGCAGACGAGAGCGACGAGGACGAGGACGATGCCGGCGAGACTGCTGAAGCCGCTGTGGGACTTGCCGGGGCGGCTGCGGTTGAGGCGGTGGAACGAGGAGGCATTGCGGCCGACGACGCAGACGACGACGAACACGCCGAAATCGGCCAGATCGCGGGCCCAGACGCCGCCGCCGCGGCCGCCCACGCAGCAGCCGCTGCCGGGGACGCGGCCGAAGAGCCTGTCGACGCGGGCGCGGCCGTCGGGATCGCGGTGGACGCGGCCGAAACCGCAAGAGTCCGTCCGGCCGAGCCCGTCGAAACCACCCAGCTCGAGTCTTTTCCGCTCGCCAGCGAGCTCGACGATCCCGACGGCGACTCGGTTGCCCCGCGCAGCGACGGCAGTGCGTCGCGCAGCTCCGACTACGCCGACGCGGCCGATTCGGCGTCGGCTTTTGAGCGATTTTCGGGCGTCCACGCCACCACGGCCGACGACGAGCGCGCGGCCGAGCACGTCGGCCCGGCCGGGCTCACGCGCTCGCTCTCGGCAAGCTCGGACGGGTCGCTCGGCGCTGCCAGCCCGACGACGCCGGGCGCGTTGGCGGACGAGTCGGACGAGGAGATGCCGTCGTCCGTGTCCGAGGCCGACGCCGCCCGCCGAATTCCCGCCCGCATGCCCCGCGAGAAGCTGTACGAGCGCATGCAGCTGGAGGGCTTTGTGCACTACCCGGCGCCGATCCCGACGCAGCTCAAGATGCCGCCGCTGCTGGCCGGCAAGAAGAAGGCGACGGCGTCGACGCCGTCGCTGCGCCGGCTGGCAGAGCAGCAGGCGGCTGAGGCCGAGGCCGAGAGCGAGGCCGAGGCCGCCGAGACCAGCGAGCCTGCCGATGCGGAGTCCATCGAGCCCGTCGACAGCGCTGAGCCGCGCCCGCGCAAGAGCCGACTCCTGCCGCGGCTGCCGTCGCGCCTGGACATGCGCCGCCGCGAGAGCGAGCCCGCCGGACCGGTCGCGGCCGTGATGGACGAGGACGACGACAAGCTCGGCAGCCAGCTGTACGGGCAGCGCGCGCTGATCGACGAGCTGGCCGAGCGCAAGCAGGAGCAGCGGGCGCGGCAGCGGTCGAACGTGACCGGGGCCGGGTCGTTCAGCCTGATCGAGCAGGACGACATGGCCGCCGCGCGGCGGATCGACCGACGGCTGGCGAGCGGCCAGCGGCTGGATAGCCACGACGTGCCGGTGCGCACGCGGCAGTCGGTCGCGGTCGACTACGACTTTCTGCAGGACGCGACGCCGGGCCACCGGCGGTCGGGCAGCGGGTCGATGGGCCTGATCTCGCCGACCCGACCCGCGACGCGCGCGCCCGAGACTGCGCCGCAGTACGTGGCGGTGCCGGGGCCGTACGCGTACGCGGCGGCGCCGTTCGCACCGCCGCAGACGTACGCGGCGCCATTCGCACCGCCACAGCCGTTCGCACCGCCACAGCAGTACGCACCGCCACCGGCCACGCCACAGTACGGCCCGCTCCCGCAACCCTACCCGGCCGCACACGCACCGCCACCTGCGCCCGCCCGCTCACCGCCGCAGCAGCGCCGCCCTCCGCCCGCAGGCCCCCGCATGGACGACGACCAACGCACGCACCAGGTCCGCCCGCGCCCCGCGCGCACCAGCTCGGCTGGCAACGACCTCATCGACGTGCCGCGCGTCCGCTCGCGGCCGTCGCTGCCGGCGGACCCTGGGCGTGACGCCCGCGCCGCGCGCTACTCGCGCGCTGTCCCCGAAGAGCTCGACCAGAAGTTTGTGCCGCGGCCGCGCGGCCGCGCGCACGACCGCAAAGAGAACGCGCCGACGCCGGTGCCAGTGCTCGCCGCGCCCGCCGCGCGCCGCCGCAAGGATGCTGTGCCGCTCCACAACGTGCCGACCACGCTCGCGTACAACAAGCGGTTCTCTGCGGTCATGACCCTGGCCCCGGCCCACCAGCTCGACGACAGCGAGGAACGCCGCGACTCCGGTCCCGAGACCATCAAGGACGTCGACTTGCTCAACCGGCGCATGCTCATTGTCGACCGTTGGCGCCGCAGCGTCTATCCGTACGGCGACCTCGACGAGCCCGACACTGCCGCCCCTCCCCCGTCTGTCCAGTAGCATATCCGGTGTTTGTATTGTTATGAGTTATGATGTTTTGGCCTCATCTGTGGTGTGTAGAGTCTGTGCGCCGCGTGCTGTGCCCGGCCGGTGCGCCGCGTTCTGTGCGGCTCATAGCCGTCAGCCGCACCACGTGCGGCGCTTCTAGCCCACGAGCCTCTGGCTGCCACGCTGCCGAGAGTGCACCCTGCGGGCTGTCCTGTCGAAGGCAGCCACCCTCGATGGAGTCGTCGTCACAAGCTGGTGGCCAGATGCCGTTTATCGCGCGTTCTGCCAGCAGGGCAGCGCCCTCGAGGGCCGCCGAGGGCTCGCAGCCGCACGCGCCGCATGCCGTGCGGCTTATAGCCGCACGCCTTCGCGATCCCGCTAAAAGCGGGCACGCAGGAAACGCGTTCATACCGCCACGCGCACGGCACAGGCGCACGACTGCCGGGCGCTGTTGATCTCACGCGCCGCGCGACGTGCGGCTTATAAGCGCGCGACTCTGCGGACGACTCTGCGGGCGACTCTGCGGACGAGTCTCGGGAGTCAGTCCATTGCGGGTGGCTGCGGTGCGCGCGGATGTCTGCACGTGGATTGCTGCGAGGTCTACGTGGCCATCCGCGGCGGCAGAGATCCGCGGCGAATGTGGTGGCAGCGCGGTCTGTGCTGGAATCACATGCTTACGCGTGCCGGGAGAAGAGCAGGCACTGTGCCCGGTCCACGTACGCCCACCAGACCGGATGTGGCTGGGTGGTGCGTTGTGCAGCTGCCTGCATGCTACCCGAGCGTAGCGCCGGCCAGCCGCCCGGACTAAAGGTAGGCACCACTCTGGCGGTGCGGTGCCAACATGTGGCTGCGGAAGCTGCTTCTGCCGCAGCCGGCGTAGCACGTGCATGCGACAATGCATTGTGAGCAATACTCACGTGCGGTGGGCCTCGAGAGCCGCGCCGCGCGTGCTGGACGCAGCTGCAGAGGCCCCGCACCTTGGCCGGAGGGCGACGCGCAGCACAGCGGGCGCGAGAAGGCGCTCTGGAGGTGCAGGCCGGCATGCGGGCCGACGCCGATGCCGGTCGGGGTTGCTCGGCGGGTTGCAGGACGTCCGGCAGACGGGCCCAACCGGGCCCGTCGCGAGATATCCAGACAGCCGTACGTGGCTGGAGGCGGTCCCGGCATTGCCGCCGTCCAAACGCCGTCCTGGCTACGGCCTCAGGCCACGCATCAGTCCACTGGGGCCCACAGACGCTGGCAAGCCACCGACGGGGTGGCTAGAGGGCGATGTGGGCACGTAGCGCGAGTCGTGCGCCACTCAAAACCTCGGCGTTTTCGTCGGCGCGGCATTTCAGGGCTCCGATGTGCAGCCCCTGCGGGAATATGCAGGCGCGGCCTACTAATAGACCCGGCAGACGAGTAGACGCGTGCTGCGGAACCGGTTCTGGCCAGGCTGCCCCGCGACGCACGCCGGCGCGCGTCCGCAGCGGCGTACAGGCGGCCGGGCGCCCACCCAGGACGCGGTGAAATAAAAAGTTCGGCCCCAGGCGCCGGGCCCAGTAGACGCCGGTGCCGAGGTTGACGGCAGTGGCGCTTTCCAGTGGATTCTACTACTATTGTGAGCGCATTAAGCGCGGGCGCGAGTCAGCACTAGTCGCGGCAGATCAGGCCAGCAGCGGACGGCCGCGGAGCAGCCGGGCGCGCTGCGGCCGCGGGTCTGTCGCGTGCAGGCCGCGCACGTGCGGCGGGCGATCCGCCAAGGACCACGGCGGCAGGCGTCACAGTGGGCGCGGCCCGGCCCCGGAGCGGGTGGTGACATGCTGCCCGGTGACATGCTGCCCGCGGACGTGCGGCTATATGCGAACAGCGAACAGGTGCCTGAAGCGATCTGCGGAGTTACGGCGGGCCGGGCCGAGCCCCTACCCAGACTGAGTCGCGGCTAGCGTGGCGCGGTCCGGGTCGGGTCAACGGGCAGCCGGCCGGGTGAGTCAGGGGACAGCAGGCCAGGTGCCCGAACGGGAAGGTGGGATCGGGCCTCGGAACTCACTTTGGCCGTCGGCTACCGTAGCGCCGGGCCCGGCTGGGTCCGACACAGCCTAAGCACCGTTACGTAACGGACGCAGCGTATTTACGGCAGCGCCGCCAAAGTCAAAGTGCACTGACTGCTATTGTTTCACCAATTCGGTTAGCCGCGGCGTTTGCGCACCGGCAGCCGGGGCCAGGTGCCGGGAAGCAGATCGGACGACATATATAGGCCCGCGCAGACAGGCTTGCCCGGCACACAACATGACGCTGATGGTGAGCGGCCCGTGCGACCACGGTGCCGGCACGCCCATGTCGCGGCCGCAGCGGCGGGTCAGCATGCGGCCGCGCTCGGCTTCGCCGACCGGATCTCCCGATGGACGAGAAATCTACGCGCTGGCGGCGCCGCCGCCGTCGCGGACGGCCGCCGCACGCCGGCTGGTGTTCCAGGTGCAGCGCCTGACCGTGCGCCGGGCGCTGCCCGTGTTCGACATTGTTGCCGATCGCGGCCACGCGCCCCTGTTTCTGGTCTACGCGTGCGATCTGGACGCCAGCAAGCTGGTCGCGCGCGCGACCGCCGACGGGCTGAGCTTTGGCAACAACGAGCGCTGGACGATCGCGCGCGGCCCGATCGGCATGGCTGTGGCCGACGGCGCCGGGCGCGCGGTCGGTCTCTGGACTGCGCGCGACCACGACTGGACCATGGTCGGCCCCGATGGCCGCGAGCTGGCGTCGCTGCGGCACGGCTGCGTGACCGTGCGCGCCGACGCCGGCAGCGGCTACGTCGGCGCCGTCCGCTTCGAAGAGGCCCTGATCTTTGCGGCCGTGTACGTCGCCGGCCTGGTGGCCGGCAGCACGACCAAGTCTGGCAACACGACCAAGCCTGGCAGCGCGACCAAACCTGCAAACACGATCAAGCCGCGGGCACGGTCGACGGCGGCGCCGGCGCCGCCCAGCCCGCCGCCTCCGCCGGCGCGCGCGGCCACCGAGCCTCTGCCCGAGCCGCGCGGCCTGTTCAAGCGCGGGTCTGACGGCCGCCCGCCGCGCGCGCTGGCGCTGGGCGAGGGCATCGTCCGCAAGACCGGCCTCATGCTGTTTCGGCGCAAGAGCCTTGGCCGGCACAGTCTCTAGCATTGCATGTACATACACTCTCATACACTCTCATACACTCATGTCCACACCTTGACGTCGCCGGCGCCGCTGGCGGACGCGACCACGCACCGGACCGCGCCGTCGCCGCCGGGCGGCGCCCACCGCAGCGCGCCGACAAAGCCTGGGTGCGCGTCCAGCACGCGCGCGCACCGGCCGTCGACCAGGTCCCACGCGCGCACCGTGCGGTCGTCTGCGGCGGAGAGCAGGTACCGCCCGCAGGGGTGGAACGCGATCGCGCGCACCCAGCTGTCGTGGCCCGCCAGGGTGCGCACCAGCGTGGCCGGCCGGCCGCGGGCCACGGCCCACACGCGCACTGCGCGGTCGCGGCCGCCCGTCGCCACGTACAGCAGCGCCGGGCCGGCCGGCGCGGCCGTGGGCGCGGCCATCGTGGCCACCGGCGCCGTCGCGATCGACGGCGACGTCGCCGCCGTGCTGCCGCTGCCGGCCGACGACGGCGAGGACCCGCGCGACGGCGGCGACGCGCCGCGCGGCGCCAGGAACGGCTGCGCGGTCGCGGGCGCCACCGCGCAGCACTCGAGCACTGTGTCGCCGCCGACAAAGTCGGTCCAGGGCCCGGCGGCGTCGCTGACGCGCACCGCGCGGTCGGCGCCGACGGACACGATCACGTGTCCGGGGGCCACCGCCACAGCGCGCACCCAGTCGGTGTGCCCAGCCACCACGCGCGCGCATACGCCACTGGCCACGTCCCACACGCGCACGCTCGCGTCGCGCGACCCCGACACCAGCTGCCGGCCGTCGGCCGAGAACCGGACGGCCGAGACCGAGTGCTCGTGGCCGGCCAGCGTGCGCACCGGCCGGTACTCGTCGGTCGCGGCCCACAGCCGGATCGTGAGGTCTGCCGATCCGGACGCTGCCGTCAGCGCTGCCAGCTGCCCACTTACCCAACAGAACGGCGCCGGCGGGCCCACCGTAGTCCACGTCCAGGACCGGCTTGGTGTGCCCGCTGAGCGTCTTGACCGCGCCGCCGGTCTCCCAGTCCCAGATTCGGACGGACGCGTCGTCCGAGGCGGACGCCAGCTCCGCAAAGACGGGGTGGAACGCGACGGCGGTGGCCGCCTCGCGGTGGCCGACCAGCGTGTGGCGCGCTGTGCGCGGGAGCCAGTTTGTTGGGTCGGCCACCCGCCGCGATGTGCGGTCGATGTTGCCGGGCTGCGCCTCAAGCGCAGCCACCTTCGACTCGAGGTCCATGATCTGCGGTTAGCTTTGCTGGAGGCGCCGGCGGCCTGTGCGGGAGCGGGCGGGGGCGCGCGGAACGCGAGGGGCCTCCGGGGGCAGGCCCGGCGGAGGCCCTGCGGGCGGGCAGCACTGTGAGCCGCACGGTGTGCGGCGCAGGTCGCGTCGGCGCGGCCGCCCAGAGGCGCGCTCGCCGCACTCGCCCCCGCGCCACCGCGAGGCTGCGCGGTGGCGGTGTGGGGCGCGGCGTGGCGCAGTCGCCGCGCTGCGGCCTGTACCAAACAATCTGCATGACTGCGGCTGTACCAAACAAGTGCTTGACTGGGCGGGCGGTGGGCGCCCTGCGGCCGACAGAGTCGTGCCGGTGGCCCGCCCCTGGCAGCTCCGGCGGCGACCCGATCGAGGTGCGCGCGTGCGAGCCGCACGGGGTGCGGCGCGCCTGATCCGCCCCGACGCGGCCGCACGCACGGCACCCCGCCAGGCGCCTGCGGCGCGCCGTGAGCCTCCCGCGGCGGCCGCGGGCGCCGCTGCGCGAGCCGCACAGTGTGCGGCGTGCCGGAGCCCGCCGGAGCGGCCGCGCGAGCCGCACGAGCTGCGGCTCAGGTCGCACGCAGCCCCATCCGGGCCCGCCGGACCCGCTCCGGACCCGTCTCACCTTCTTCTGCAGCCGGACCACGCTCGTCCACTTCTTCTCGAGCAGGCGGTCCGCGCGCTCGGCGTAGGCGGCCTCGGCCGCGTCGTCCACCGCCAGCTCGGCCTTGAGCGACGCGTGCGCGGCCGGCAGGCCGGCCGCGGCCAGGTACTGGAGGATGGCTAGGTTGCTGGCGTCAGCAGCTCGGCGCGCACTCACAGGTCGTCGCGCTGCCGCGCCGTGAGATACGACGCGGGCGCCATGGTGCCGGCGTGTGTGGCGGCGCGGACGGGCGCGCGCGGGCTATATAGGTCACGTGCGCGCCGCACGCCGCGCGGCGCGCCACGTGACGCAGGTAAACAAACGGCGGACCGCCGCCGCTCCGTCCGCACCGCGACACCAGGTAAGACGCGTGTGCGCCGAGCTGACGCAGACTCGCGACTCCAGCCCGATATCCGGGCACGCCACCTGCGTGCACACCCCCCGCCGATCCGGCGCGCCGTGATGGCCGACCAGGAGGAGGACTACTCGGCGCTGCCGCTCAGCGACCGGCTGACACACAAGGCACGGCGCGGGGCGTGCAATTGCTGACGACAGGTGTGGAAGGTGCGCTCGGGCGCGTACGACGAGGCGGCCAAGCAGTTTGCCGCGTCCGGCGCCGAGACGGACCCGTGCTTCCGGCCGTTCGTGGCCGACCCCGGGCTGTTCAAGAAGATCGTGACGGACAGCAACGTGGTCGCCCAGGAGGCCGGCATCGCCGCGCTGGGCGCGTTCCTGCAGTACGGCGGCGGCCGCGCGTGCACGGCGTAAGTGGGCGCGGGGGCGGGCTGACGGCAGCATCCGGGCGACGGTGGTGACGCCGCTGGCGGAGAAGGGCCTGGCGTCGGCGCGCGCGGGCACCAAGGCCAAGACCGTGGACGCGCTGCTGGCGTTTGTCGAGATGGACGTGGCCGACCCGGTCGTGGACGACCTGCTGCCGGTGCTGGGCGCCAAGCTGCCCAAGCTGGTGGCGGGCACGGCGATGGCGCTGCGCGAGATCGTGCATGCGTACGGCGCGCGCACGGTGAACCCGAAGCCGGTGATCAAGGCGCTGCCCAAGCTGTTCACGCACTCGGACAAGAACGTGCGCGCGGAGGCCGCCGCGCTGACGGTCGAGCTGTACCGGTGGATGGGCGACCCGCTGCGCGACGTGCTGGCGCCGGACCTCAAGCCGGTCCAGCTCAAGGAGCTCGAGGAGCAGTTTGCGGCCGCCAAGGGCGACGCGCCGCAGCCGACGCGCGTGCTGCAGTCGCAGCGGGCCGCGGCCGACGCGCCGGACGACGCGCCGGCCGACGACGTCGACGAGATCGACCCGCTGGACCTCGTCGACGCCGTGGACGTCGCCGCGGCCGTGCCGCCGGACTTCCACGAGCGCATGGGCTCGGCCAAGTGGAAGGACCGCAAGGACGCGCTCGACGAGCTCGCCAAGGTCGTGGCCGTGCCCAAGATCGCCGACAGCGACCTGAGCGACGTCGTGCGCGTGCTGGCCAAGGCCGTCCAGAAGGACGCCAACGTCATGGTCGTGACCGTGGCCGCCAACTGCACCGAGTCGCTGGCCAAGGGCCTGCGCGCGGCGTTCGCGCGCTACGTGCCGACCGTGCTGACGCCGCTGCTCGAGCGGCTCAAGGAGAAGAAGCAGTCCGTGTCGGACGCGCTGGCGGCGGCGCTCGACGCCGTCTTCCAGACGACCGCGTTTGCCGACGTGCTGGGCGACGTCGTCGAGTTCACCAAGCACAAGACGCCGCAGGTCAAGCAGGAGACGACCATGTTCCTTGTGCGGTGTCTGCGGACGGTCAAGGTCATTCCCAAGAAGGACGAGATCAAGCAGGTTGCCGACGCCTGCGTGGTGCTGCTGGCCGACACGGCCAAGCCCGTGCGCGCGGCCGCGGCCGAGGCCCTGGGCACGCTCATGAAGATGATCGGCGAGCGCGCCATGAACCCGGTCATCGACGGCCTGGACGACATCCGCAAGGGCATGATCCGCGAGTACTACGAGACCGCCGAGGTCAAGGCCAAGCCGGAGCGCGCGCCGGCGCCGCGGCCGGCGCCGGCGCCGGCGGCTGCGCGGCCGCGGCCGGCGGCGCCGGGCCTGAAGCGGCCGGCGCCGCGGTCGGGGCTGGTGCGGCCGGCGGCGCCGGCGGCGGCTCCGGCGGCGGCGCCCGCGGCAGCGCCTGCGCCCGCGCCCGCCCGCGCGGCGCCCGCGCGCTCGCCGCCGTCCAAGCTGCGGCCCAGCCTGTCGGCGCTGCGGCCCGGCAGCGTCGGCAGCAGCCTCGGTCTGCGCAAAAAGGCCGACGACGAGCCGGCCAAGCCCACGTCGCCGCGCGCGTCCATGATGGCCGCGCCGCCCCGCCGCGGCGGGCTCACCGGCATGTCGCTCCCGACCGCGGCCGCGCCCAAGGCCGAGTCCGGGCTGTCGTCGGCCGAGCGCGCCGAGCTGCAGGAGCTGCGCAAGGCCCGGCTCGACTGGGCCAAGACCGAGGACGAGCTGCGGGCGCAGCTCGAGGACCTGGCCGCCGAAAAGGCCGCGCTCTCGCAGGAGGTCGTCGAGCTCGGCCGCAACGTAAGTCACCGCCGGTGCACGCTGACCCAGAACGCCCAGCTCATCGGCGACCACACCCGGGACGTGCTCTCGCTCAAGGCCAAGGACACGCAGCTCGCGCGCGTCCACGGCGACGCCGAGACCGCGCGCGCGCAGGTCGCCGCCCTGCAGCGCGAGCTCGACGCCGCGCGTGCCGACGCCGCGCGGCTGCAGACCACGCTGGCGTCGCGGCCGCCGTCTGCGCGCTCGGACGGCCGCGCCGACCTCGACGGCGAGCTGTCGCCCGTCCCCCGCCGCCCGTCCTCCGGCTATGGCTCGTCCCGCCGGCGCGAGTCCTACGCCGACCTCGAGGAGAAGGAGAACGGGTACCGGCCCGGCGCCAGCCGGTCCAGCTCGCGCGACCGCTACGCGGCCGAGCCCAAGCGCGACGACGACGCCGCGCCGTACGAGTCGTGGAAGCGCGCGGCCGAGGTCACGAGCCAGCTCAAGGCTCGCATCGAGGCCATGAAGGCGCGCCAGCTGCGCCGCTAGTGTATGTATTGTCTAGTTCTTGCGCGGCTTGATCAGCCCGCGATGCACAAAATAGTAGACCACGGTCGAGTCCGTCGAGAGCATGGCCATCAGCACGCGCTGCGGCGGCGCGTCGCCGCCCGCGGCCGCGTCCAGCGCCGCGAACACCTCGGCCCACTGCGCCACCGTCCACGAGGCCTCTTTGACGGCCGGCAGCACCCATTCGGCGCCGGCCGCGGCGTCGGTCCGGTACAGTTTTTCGGGCGGCGTGCCGCGGACCAGCGTCGCCGTGCGCCCGCCGGCCAGCGGCACCTCGCGCACTGCAAGCGCCGTCCAGAGGTGGTGCAGATCGAGGTTGGCGCGCACGATCTCGGCCGTCGTGGCCGTCGCGGCCTCCAGGGGGTGGGACAGCGCCATGCTGGGTGCGGCGGCGGCCGCCGAAAATTCTCGTGATAGCCGGGTAAGCGCAGTCACGCGTCGCGTCGCGCCGGGCGGCGGCGCATGCGAGCCGCACGCCGTGCGGCTCCCGCACGCAGCTGCCGAGAGTCGCCGGAGGCTCCGCCGGCGCAGCCGCGCGGCCGGCAGGCAGCTACGAATAGGCAGCTACGGATGGGTCGCCGAAGCTCCCGGGTGCCGCCAGCGGCGACACTCGGGGTCTCGCCGCGCAGGCTCGGGCCTCCGGCTGAGCGTGCTCAAGCGTGGCGGTGCCGCGGCCGCGCGGCTATATGCTGCGAGCCGCACGCCCTGCGGCGCGTGTACCGGCCGCGGGGCTACCCTGGCGCAGCCGCCCCCGCCGCTACGGCTACACACCGCGTCTTTTGTGCGACCCAAGTCCGTGCGCGCTACGGCCGACGGATCGCCGCGTCGGCAGGACGGCTACCCGAAGCGATGTTTGATAGCCACACGCGCTCTGCAGCGCCTCGCACGCCATGTGGCGCCATGTGCGCGACCTGTCGAAGGCTCCTACGGCAGATCTAGCGGCTCTCAGACGGCCGGCCGGCGGCTGCCGTGCTAAGGCCAGCGCGGACGAGCCTCCGGCGGCGACTCCGTCGAGGGTGGCTGCCCTTCGGGCAGGATCGCCGCAGCGGGCGAGCCTCCGGCGGCGACTCCGTCGAGGGTAGTGCCCTGCGGGCAGGACGCCGCTTGCCAAAGTGCAGCCCAGATCTCTGCCCGCAGGGCAGCTACCCTCGACGGAGTCGCCGCCGGAGGCACGCGGGCGGCGGCAGCTGGCAGTCTCCGGCGGCGACTCCGTCGAGGTAGCTGCCCTACGGCAGGACGCGCCTGCCAAGCCGCACGACGTGCGGCTCATCCCTAGTCTGCCCGTAGGGCAGCTACCCTCGACGGAGTCGCCGCCGGAGGCACGCGGGCGGCGGCCAGCTGGCAGCCTCCGGCGGCGACTCCGTCGAGGTAGCTGCCCTGCGGGCAGGACGCCGCTTCCAAAGTGCAGCCCAGATCTCTGCCCGCAGGCAGCTACCCTCGGAGTCGCCGCCAGAGGCACCGGGCCGGCCAGCGCGCCGCACTCTGTGCGGCTCGCGCCACACCGCCCACGCGCCGCACGATCTGCGGCGCGGTCCAGACCGGCCGGCGCCGGGGAAGGCAGGTTGGGGGCACGCCGCAGGGGGGTGGCGCCGGGTAACGGCTGGGAACGTCATAGAACGCGCGGGGCCGCGTCCATTGGCTGGGGCATTAGTCAGAGATCACGGCCGGCGGGATAAAAGCCCGCGGGCGGACGGGCCCACCGCCATAATCCTATCCATCAATCAATCAATTGTCAAAATGGTCAAGGCTGGTAAGTGCGGGCGCGCGCCGTTTATAAGCGGCGGGGCGGGAACCTTGGGGGGACCTTGAGGGCCTTGCTGACCGGCAGTTGCTGTCGTCAGAGGAGACTCGACCGTGTCGGGTACGGTCACGTTCGAGCAGAGCGCCGAGGGCGCCGAGACCACGATCTCGTGGGACATCAAGGGCAACGACGCCAACGCGCTCCGTGGCATGCACATCCACGAGTTTGGTGACAACACCAACGGCTGCACGTCGGCCGGCGGCCACTTCAACCCGTTCAAGAAGAACCACGGCGCGCCCGAGGACGCGGAGCGCCACGTCGGCGACCTGGGCAACATCCAGACCGACGCCGAGGGCAACGCCAAGGGCTCGGTCGCGGACAAGTTCGTGGCGCTGATCGGCCCGCAGTCGATCCTCGGCCGCACCGTCGTCGTCCACGGCGGCGTTGACGACCTGGGCAAGGGCGGCCACCCCGACTCGCTCAAGACCGGCAACGCCGGCCCGCGCCCGGCGTGCGGTGTGATTGGCATCTCGGCTTAGGTAGAGACAGTCTAATACACTATGTACACCTAGTCGTCTTCGGGCGCGATGTCGCCGTACTCCCAGATGCCGCGGTGCTCCTTTTTGGCGGCGGCCTCCTTGGCGCGCAGGCTGGCGAGCGCCGGGCCGTGCGGCTTCTCCCAGCCGCGGGCGGCGGCCTTGGCGCTGGGCACGTACACGTAGCCCTCGGCGACCAGGTCCGCGTTGATGCTGTCGTCGGCGGCGTCGCTCTTGGACGGGTCGAAGAGCGTGACCGAGAGCGCGTCGGCCGCGCGCGAGTCCACGAGCGCGACGAGCTGCTTCTGCGGGCCGCCGGCCGGCGACAGCGCCACGTCCTCGACGTACGCGACCGCGTCCGCGAGGTAGTCCGCCTGGAAGTCCGGGAAGCGCACGAACGAGAGCTTGGCGGCGCGGGCCTGCGCCGGCAGCGTGGCCAGGTCGAACGCGGCCGGCAGCTCGCGCAGGCTGGCGAACGGCAGCGTGGCGCGCGTGCCAAAGTCGACCGCGACCACCTCGGCGGTCTTTTTGGCGCCGTCGAAGTGCGCCACGCGGCACCGCGCGAACTGCTTGGAGCCCGGCAGGACGGCCGCCACCAGGCTGTTGACGCGCGGGCGGTCGACGCCGGGCGCGCCCTTGTGCGCGGCCTGGTACGCGGTCAGGTCCGCGCCGAGCTTGGCCAGCTTGGCCAGGCCGTCGGTCACGGTCTGCAGCGACAGCGTGCCGTCGGCGGCGACCGCGGTGACGGCCACGTTGAGGTACTCCTTGGCCGGCGCGGCCGCCGGCGCGGCCGCGGCCACGGGCGCGGCCGCCGCCTTGCCCTTGTCCTTCCACAGCCCGAGGCCGGCGGCCTGCGCGGCCTCGGCCGCGGCCGCCAGCTGGCTCGCCACGCCGCTCTGCTGCGCCGAGTACTCGTCGACCGTGGCCAGGCCCTCGTCCAGCAGCAGCTTGGCAAACGTGTCCTTGCTGCCCGGCACGTACAGCAGGCCAAAGAAGCCGCCCGCGCGGTCGACGTGGGTCACGTCGATCTCCACGTCGCGCTGCAGCAGCCGGCGCGCCGCAAAGTCGCGCGCGTCGTCGCCGAACGGCTCGCCCGTCTCGCCGCCCGCGCCGCCCGCGCGCGGCGTGCTGACGCCGGCCAGCACAAACTTGATGCGCGCGTTCTCGCGCGGCAGCACGAGCCGCAGGCGCGAGCCCGAGCTCACAAACTCGACGACGGCCGGGATGCGCTTCTGGCGCAGCAGCGCCGGCAGGAACGCGTTGGCCTTGGCCACGGACTCGCTGGCGTTGACCAGCCGCTCCGGCGGCTGCTCGACGCCCGAGTGGAAGCCCTTGCGCTGCTTGGTCGCGGCCTCCTCCTTCTCGAGCAGCTCGTCCCAGATCGGGCTGCGGTCCTCGTCGCCCTTGCGGTGGCGGATCACGCTCGCCAGGCCGTTCTCGACCAGCAGCGCGGCCAGGTTGGCGCCGCCCTTGAGCTCGACGGTCGCCATCTCGCGCTCGTCAAAGTTGTCGCTCTTCGGCCGCACGTAGACCACGTCCACCTTGACGTGCTTGCCCACGGCCTTCTTGCGCACAAACTCGCGCGCCGCCGGCACGTACGACGCCTGCTTGGCGTCCGCCGCGCGCGGCCCGCGCACGCTCGCCAGCTGGATCACGCGCTCCTCGTCCGCCTTGGTGCGCACGGCCAGCGTGTCGGCCGAGATCACGCGCGAGACCGTGGCGAAGAACGAGGCGCCGTCGGCGGCCGCGCGCGGCGCCTGGCCCTGCCACAGGTTGGCGCCGTGCTCGGCGCCGACGCGCTCGCACGCGCGCAGCCGCGCCATGGCCTTGGCCCCGAGCAGGTTGCTCTGCCAGTCGCTGACCGTGGCCAGGCCGGACTCGAGCAGCTTCTCGGCGATGTTGCCGGCCGGGTGCAGCACGTTCGCGACGACGACGCCCTGCTGCGACTGGCCGCAGATCTCGAGCTTGACGCTGCGCTGCAGCAGCCGCAGCTCGACAAAGTACTTGCCGAGGTCGCCAAACGGCTCGCCGGCGGCCGCGGCCGCGCCCGCCGCGCCCGCGGCCGCGCCCGCCGTCGGCGCCGACCGCGGGCACCGGATCCCGCCCACCAGCACCGGCACGACCACGTGCTCCGTCGGCGACAGCACGATCCGTGCCACCACCCGGTCGCCGTTCACGATCCGCTCGACCACCGCTGCCGTCAGCCCCGCCCCGCCGTCCACGTACCGTTCAGCGTCGCGCCCTTGTGCTGCTCCGCAAAGCCCTCGGGCAGGTCGTACGTCGTGCTCGGCTGCGCAAAGCTGCCCCAAAGACCGGCGCCGGCCTCGCGCGCGGCCGCCTCGATCTGCTTGTACTTCTCCAGCAGCGCCTCGCCGTTGGCGTCCTCGCCCAGCTTGGCGGCCTGCCCGGCCGACTCGGGCCGCACGCGCACGTTGCCCGTCTGCAGCAGCCGGTCAACGAGCGCGCCCTTGCCGGGAACCACCACCACGCCGTACTCGCGGCCGCTGCCGGGCACCGTGTACACCACCTGGAACTGCACCTCCTGCCCGACGAGCAGCAGCCGCAGGAACTCGCGCGATTGCACCGCGTACGGCTGTCGTCAGCGTGTTGCCGGGCCAATTGCCTACCTCGTCGCCGTCCTCGCGCCGGATTCGCGGCGCGGACACGTACGCCAGCGACAGAATCCGCTCGGCCGGCGGCTGCCCGGCCGCGGGCGGCTTGGCTGCCGTCAGCAGCAGCGTGTCGCCCGAGAGAGCGGCTTTGACTTTTGCTCCGAAGATGGGCGCCATGATAATGCAGATTGAGCGGATGGACCTCGTGCTCGAGCGTTGGGGACGCCGGGTCGAAGCGAGTAGAACCGCGCCGCACGGCGCGCGGCTCGGGCACGTGGCGCCACGCCACGTCTGCGCCACGCGCCCGCTGCTGCCCCGCGCCGATATCGCCGCGTCGCGTCGCGCGGCGTCGGCCGTCCAGCCGCACCCTTGCGTCGCTGTCAGACACGCGCTGACAGCTCGCCGGCAGCAGCCGCGGTGCGGCGTCTCCGCGTCCGCCGGCCACGGGCATCGCCGTTGCCGGTCGCCACCACGCTTGGCCACGCCAGTCTACGTGTGGCTCGTCTGCACCGCCTGCAGCTGGCGGTCGGCGGCGGCCCGCCGGCCGAGGCGCCGCACGCCGCAGCGCGGTGCGGCTGCAGAGCTGCACCGCCCGCACCGCCCGCACCGCCCGCGCGTCTGCGCCGCCCACCGGCCTGCCCGGCTCTGCCGAGCGACCAGCCCGCGTCGCACCGCCCCCGTCCCCGCCGGCGGCGCTGGGCGTCGGCCACTAGTTCGTCCGGCCCATCCGTCGTCGTCGGGCGCTGCCCACGCACGCCGTCCGCGCGGCCGTCCGACCGCCGCCCGCCGGCGTACGCAGTCGTGATCCCGCGTGCCGCCGCCGTGAGCCGCGTACGTCCCAGCTAAGAATAGATATGCAGGGGACATTCGCGGCGCTAGCGTCGCGCGTGCGGATCACAGCGTCGCACGACTCACGCGCGAGCCGCACAGTAGGCGGCGCCCCCGTCCGGGCCAAACGGTCCACATGGCGCGCTGCAAAAGATCGGCGGCCGGCAGCCTGCGGCTTTTCCGCGCGCCGATCCAGCGCGATTGCAGGCGCTGGCGGGGCGCCGGTGGCGTAGCCGCACACTGCTGGCGACGTAGAGGCCGCTCATTGGCCGTGCTGCGGCTCAGAGCGGCAGCGAGTCCGTCGGGCCGTCGCAGCTCGGCCAGCCGACGGCGGACGCCGTTCCTAGCAGACGCTGGACGCGGCCGGCCGGCAGACAGCGGTGCGGCGGCCGGCCGGCCGCCCGTCATCGCCCCGACCTCTGCCGTCTTGGCGGACGCTCTGTGCATCGCGTCGGGGGCCGCACCCAGGAACCCTGCGGACGGTGCCCCTGCTCGGAGCCTCGCCGAGACGGCCGCTACCGGCCGCCAAGCCAGCAGGCCGACGGGTCTCGACCGGCCCCGTCGGCCCCGTTGGCGCCGGGTCACAAGGCGCAGAGGTCTGGCCGGCGCCAGGACACAGGCGTCTAACGCACGTCCGCGGCCACCGGACTCACCAGCCCCCTGTCCACTACGGACGCAGGCACAGCCGAGCCGGTGGTGGCCCAGGCAGGTGGTCCATGGCCGGGCCAATGGGCACGTCATCCGGCAAGCCACTGGCCTAGGCAGTGGCTGGGCCCAACGGCTGCCCAACCGCCCGCGACCGCGTGCAGGCGGACGTGCATTGTGCGGGGCGGAGCTGCGGCGCGGAGCTGCGCCCGGTCTGTCGGCAAGGCACAGAGGCCGGCCGGGGCCGGGCACGCTGCCGGCTGTCCGCCGCCAGCGGCCGGCCACGGACAGCCGGCTCGGGCGGGGTGGGGGTGCGCCGCAGGGAGGCCGCGGTCCCGCGCGGGCGGGCCCCCGCATCGGGCCAGCAGTGGCCCGGCCGGACGGCGAGAGCGGCCGAGGGCGCGCCGCACGCCCCACGGCGCCCCGCGCGCCGCAGCTGACGCGGCGGTCGCTGCACGGCGACGCAATTGGCCTGGGCTCGGCGGGCGGTGCGGCGGCGCCGACAGACGTGGCCGCAGGCGGGCACGGGCGCCGAGCCGCAGGCTAAAGGAGTGGCTACGGCATGCAGCCAGCTAGCGCATGTGACCAAAGGTGTCCGCGCGGCGGCGGCGCCAATGCACGCGCCGGCGCGGCTCGCCGCGAGCGTGCAACGGCCGGCCGGCCGCGAGCAGGGCGGGGCGCGCACAGACTGGCGGTGGCGGGGCCGGACGGGCGCGCGTACGGCCGGCCGGCCGCGGACCGGAGCCGCGCGGGCCCACGGGCGCCGGCCGCTGCGGGTCACCGAGTCAAACGGACGCGGGACCCCAACGATTCTGTGACTGAGACGTGGCGCAGGCGTGGCGGGGCTCCAGCCCGCCGGCCGCGCTAGTGCACGGCCGGCCAGTTTAGGCTGGCGCTATCGCCGGCGCACTGGGCGGCGGCTGAAAGCGCGCGGCGCTTGCCTGGCCGGGAGCGTGCGCCGCAGCGCGGATGCGGCGTGCAGGCGGCGCACGCTGTGCGCTTGCGCGCTTGCGGCGAGCGCCGCGGGCTGCGGCTGGCGCGGCTGCGGCATGCGCGGCGGCTGCGCGAGCTGCGGCTCGGCCGCCCACTACCCCTCCCGGCGCGGTCCCCCGGCGGCCGCCGGCAGCGCCAGTGCTGAGAGCTACTGCGGCGCACGCAGGCTGGGCGCACGGCTAAGGTGTCGCGCCCCTTAATTTGGCCCGGCTTATCAGCAAGCCGTAGCGCCGCGGATCGTGCGGAACGCGGCTGATGTTAGGTGGGGGTGACATTTCGGCAAGTTTGGCGGAAATGGTGGCGGCAGCCTCCACCACCGGCCGCCGCCGCCCTGCTTTTTTTCGCGGGTCTGCGCCGCACCCTCGTTCCCTTTTTTTTCCCTAATAAAGTCACTACCCTACGGCGTCTGGCCCCATTGTGCTCCAGGCCCCACAGTCCCACCGTTGGCTGTTGATCGAAGGACGCGGGCTTTGCGCACAAGTCGCAGAGCGTGAGAGAATAGCGAGAAAGCGCAGGATGGCAGGCCCCAAGGACGGTGCTGCGCCGGCGCAGCAGGCTGCGGCGGCTGTGGCCGCACCGGCGGCCAAGACGGATCGCGCGGTCGCCCGGGAGGCCGGCAAGGCCAACGGCGCCGCGGCGGTTCCGGCGCCGGCTGCCGACGAAGACGTCGACAGCGCGAGCGAGGATGAGGACGACGCCGAGCTGGAGGTGCCGGCCAAGAAGGGCGGCAAGGCGGGTAAGGACAGCCGGGCCGGGCGTGCAATTGCGCGCGCGGGCGCAATTGGACAGTGATCTGACCGAGCAGGCTACAAGGACCGCCGGGGCGCGCGCAGCATGGTCTCGATTGCGAACCTGCTGTCGAGCAGCGACAACGGCCAGCGCGACGGCGTGGCCATCCCCATGTACGACGGCGACGCGGGCGAGGACGCCGACGGCGGCGCGGGTGACTCGGGCACGGACGAGGCCGCCACGCCGACGTCGATGATTGACGACGACGTGAAGCGCGAGCGCAAGCGCCAGGCTGGCGAGGACGACTCGCCCTCGGGCTCGCCGAAGCCGTACCCGTGCGGCCACGACGGCTGCAAGTGGACGTTTGCCCGGCACTCGGACCAGCGGCGGCACCTGCGCTCGCACTATACGCCCAGCTTCCACTGCCCGTACTGGCGGACGGACCCCACGTGCCACCGCAACGGCGGAGCGTTCAACCGCCTGGACGTGCTCAAGCGGCACCTACGGCTGGTGCACTTTGTGCAGCTCAAGGACTCGGACGCCGGCTGGTGCCGGATCTGCCAGAAGATGTTTGCTAGCTCGCGCGTGTTCATCGACCACTGCGACAAGTGCGCCGAGGCCGTGCAGCCGACCGAGTGGAACAAGGGCGGCGACTCGGACGAGGAGGAGGAGGAGGGCCGGCCGGCCAAGCAGCGCCGCACCTCGACCGGCAGCGTTGCGATCAGCGCGCGCGACGACAGCCCGTCGCCCGAGCGCGCGGACGACGTTGCCGCGGTCGCCGCCGCCGCCGCCCTCAACGAGGCGCTCGAGGCCGACGCGGCCGAGGATGAGGGCTCGTCGGTCTCGTCGGGCTCGCCCTCGGCCTACGCCGACGCCAACAACGCGTTCGCCGGTCTGGGCGACGGCGCGCCCGCGGTGGCCGCCGAGGCAAAGTCGTGAGCGGCGCGCCAGCAGCGCCGGGCCCTGCCGCGCGACACCACCCGTGTAATGTAATTCTGGTGTATGATATGTGTTTCCCATGCTCGTTCAACTCGTTTTGGTGTAATTTAGATGTGGCTATATGACATATGTTATCCGATTCCGCGATTAATAAGAAAATCCCTGACGCCAAAGACACAAAAACAACAAAACCATGGCCATGCTGTCAAAACCCAATAAATGCATCGTCGAAACTTTTGAAGTCGCCGGCGTCGCCCGGCGGGTCACCGGCGACGTCAAACGGCGGCGTGGACGCGGGTGTGGGGACAGGAGGATCGACGGGCTCGGGCGTGACCATGACAACGTCCGACGACGCGCGGCCGCTGGTGGCCGGCGGGGAGATGGCCGAGCCGCGCGAGGAGCGCACGGACCGGGTCCGCGACCGTGACCGGGTCCGCGACCCAGTCCACGACCCGGTCCGTGACCCGCTCTCGGACTCGCTCTCGGACTCGCTCTCGGACTCGCTCTCGCTCTCGGACTCGCTCTCGGACTGGAAGTACCGCGTGTCGTCTGACGACGACAGCGAGATAGACAGCGGCCCGACCGCGTCCTCCCGCAGCAGCGCCGTCCAGTCGACACAGTCAAAGAACGGCGCACCCAGCAGCGAGCACGCGCACCGGTCCGGCGGGCAGGCAAACGGCATCGGTACCAAGCAGCGGTGGCCGCGCGGCTCGTGCCGGTACCCCGCCCGGCCGTACGCCGGCACCAGCAGGTTGTGCTCCAGCAGGTCGCGTGCGGCGTCCGGGAAGCGGTCGTACGGGCCCGCCGCCGGTGGGAACGAGAACCGGCCGCGCTGGATCTGCATGTAGATCTGGAAGGGCGACCGGCCGCGGAACGGTGGGTAGCCGGACAGCATCTCGTAGAGGAGCACGCCAAAGGACCAGTAGTCGACCGCAAAACCGTAGCCCGGATGGCGCACGTCGATGACCTCTGGCGCAATGTACTCCGGCGTGCCGCACAGCGTGTAGGTGCGCTCGTCAAGTTTGGTGCCGAGCTGCTTGGCAAAGCCAAAATCGGCCAGCCGCACATGCCCTCGCTGGTTGATAAGCAGGTTCTCGGGCTTGAGGTCGCGGAAGACCACGCCGTGGCAGTGCAAAAACGTCAGTCCGAGCAGGATCTCGGCCGCGTAGAAGCGCGCGACAGCCGGGCTGAAGCGCCGGTACCGCCGCAGGTGGCCAAACAGATCGCCGCCAGGGACGTATTCCATGACCAGGTAGAGGTTCTCGGTGTCCTGGAACGTCGTGAGCAGACGGGTGACGAATGGCGCGCGCAGGCTCGTCGCCCGCAGCATGGTCGCGCGCTCGCTGATGGCGTGGCTCTGCTGCCGCTTGCGCACAACGTGTGACTTGGCCATGATTTTGAGCGCGTAGACGTCGGCCGGCGTCCGTCGTGGCCGCACCAGCACGACCTGCGCAAACGATCCGGTGCCGAGCGTGGACAGCTCGTCAAAGTCGGCGCGGACCAGCGCCGGCGTGGGCTTGGTCGCACCGCGGTGGACCGGCGCTGCCGAAGGCCGCCGGCCGTCCGAGCTGTGGTCATCGCTCGGCCGCCGCTTGATCCCACGGACGCTGTCTGCGCGGGGGGGCACCGCCACAGGTCCGCCGGCCGCGTACGGATAGGGCACGAGAGGGGCCGGAGAGTGCATTCCAGACCCTGGACCGTGGAGGGCGCACTGCTCGCAGGCGTTGATGACCGCACGTACAGACCACTGCAGCGTTTACCGGGAACACAGCCTTATATAGCGCGCACAGCCCGCTGCACGAATATAGCGGGCGGCCTGCCAGCAAGAGGCTCAGCGCCCACTGCGCCACCACCGGTCGCCAACCACTACGTACGCCGCCTTGGCCGGCGTCCGCCCCAGGCACGGCG
The DNA here is from genome assembly GCF_038497935.1 of Neoaidaea tothii. Taxonomy (NCBI): domain Eukaryota; kingdom Fungi; phylum Ascomycota; class Lipomycetes; order Lipomycetales; family Lipomycetaceae; genus Neoaidaea; species Neoaidaea tothii. The sequence goes on from NW_027117986.1 coordinate 151,070, forward strand.
GCCGCCCACACAGGGTGGGCGGCGCGGCCGCTGCGGCCGGCTGAGCCACGGCGGCGGCGCGAACCGCACGGCGCAGTCGCGCTGAGACCCCAGCCGCGCGGCACCGGGCTTTCTGCCCAGCCGGCCGGCGCAGGGGGCCCCAATGCTGGCTGCTGGACACCGGCGCCCGTACACGCAGCGAGGACGTTCGGGTGCCCGCTTTCGCGCCGCGCACCCGCGTGCGGCTCACGTCACGTGGTCCTGCCAGGTCGGCGCCGACCCAGTCCGCGAGACCCGCAGCCAGGCACCACCGTGACGGGACCGTGCAGCTCTATGCACGAGTCTGCAGGCTGCGCAGGACGCGGTGGTAGTGCGGCGGAACCATATGGATGGCGCCGGATGCCATCAACTTGGAACTGCACCAAAGTGGGCGGCGAGCGTGTGCGGCGCTGGCCGCGCCCACCGCGCCCACGCCCGCGGTGGCCGCGCATCGCGCGGTCCACCAGGCACCGTGACCGCGCCGGCCGCGCCGGCCGCGTCGGCCGCGCGCGCTGCGTGCGGTGCCTGCGCTGGCGCCGGGCGACCACGCTGCCCACTACGTGCCGTCTTGACAACACGCACGTCGCATGCGCGGCCGTGCGCATGGAACACGCCATCCTGTTCGGGACAAACGCCGTCCCTTTGGCATCAAACACCGGTAGCAAAACTCAATCTGGCTGCACTGCGTCGCTAGCAAACGGCGCTGGTCTTGCCCTTCGCAGCGCGCACAGCTGGGGCCGGCCGGCTGGCGCACACATTAAGACACGTCCGGCTAGGCACCGACAGGCACCGCTAGTAGCGGCGATTGCCGCGTGGACGGGCTGACGCGAACCCGGCGGCATGTCCCATTGAGCAGGAGCGGACATGAGCTTCTCGGTGGTCAGTCGCTTGGGGGGTGGCGCACGAGGCGGTCGTGGCGCGCGGCAGGGCACGACGCTGGCTGCAGCCGCGTCAGCGGCTGCAGCGTACGGGCAACTGGGTATTGGGGTAAGGGCACCCCTCGCGGCCAGTTATCTGTCCGCCTGCGGGAGCCGCAGCCTGCGCCGGCAACGTGGGCCGGATCTACCGGGCAGCTGTGGCGGCGGGCCGGGCGACGGCACTGGACCTGGGGCATTGCGCAAGCCACGTCGGCCGCGCGGTCGCTCAATGGACCAGAGGGGCTCCGGTCCACTGGCTAGTTGTAGTCGTCGCCGGAAGCCGGCAGTGGCTCGCCCTGGCCTGCAGTCACTGAGGGCTCCGGTGGTACTACCGGGTGGGTTAGTGGTACCCAGTGCGCACTAGAGTATTACACATGGCAGCCGGTGGCTGCTAGTGGACTAGTGGCCGTGGGACGGCATTAGCGCTGTAAATTCTCGATGCTAGCGGCCCGTAGGGGTCAGTGGCGCGATTATGTAACACTGGTCATCGGACTGGCTTGCCCAACGCGCTCGCCCGCCGCAGCCGCGCGATGCCGTGTTCGGAGGGGTAGGCGCCGGTGTGCGGGGCTCAAGCTGGCCAGGAAGTAGGTCGCGATAGCCGGCACGCGGCTGACTACCGTGGGGCTGACCGCAGCAGCGGGCCGCCAAGTGGTCCGGGCACTGACGGCCGTGGCGCCCGAGGCGTCTGATCGCGTTTGTTGCCGATATGGGCAGGGATTGGCGCGAGCCGGCAGCCGGCAGCCCAGCGCGATCTGCCCAGTGCAGCCCGTTCGGTGCATGGTGGTGTGTGCCGCCGGCGCGGGTAGCCCCAACGGGCGCAGCGACCGAGACAGCGCGCGGTCTAGAGGCACGGCGGGGCGACCGCGCAGCAGGCATGCGGGCGGCCGTGCTGCCCAGTGGGCGGACGGGATGCAGCTGAGCTGCAGCTGGTCAGGCACCAGGGCACGGCGCGGGATTTGGGTCTCAGGGCAGGAACCTCGGCAAGCGAACACGTGTGGGGCTAGGGCTACTGAGCCGCACGAGCCGCACGCCGGTGAGCCGCACGTCGCGCGGCTGGCCGGTCGCGCGCGCCGCACGGCGTGCGGCGCACCGCGTGTCGCGCGCCGCGGCCGCCTGCAGCCGCCGGGCCCGTCCGGACCGCCCCCGGCCCGCCCCCGGCCCACCCGGCCCGCCGGCACTGGCCATAACCGCCGCCAACGGCGCGGCGGGGGCCCAAACCCTGCAGAAAAGTCTTCGCGGCTAAGCTCATTGCCGACGCAAGGACCACCGCCCCGGTTTAAAAAGCTCCCGCGCACTCGCTCGTCAGGCACAATCATGGCGCAATCAGAGCTGTCGACACTCGAGCTGTCGTACAAGTACGGCACGTCGCCGCTGCCGGCGCTGGGCCGCGCCAGTGAGCTCAAGACGTATCTGTTTGGGCATCCGATCTCGCACTCGCGTGCGCCCGGGCTCCAGAACGGGCTCTTCCGGGACATGGGCGTCGCGTGGACGTACTCGCTCTTTGAGTCGGTCGACACGGCCGCGTTTGTCGAGCGCCTGCGGGCGCCGGACTGCATCGGGTCGGCCGTGACGATGCCGCACAAGGTCAAGTTCATGGCCGAGGTCGACGACGTGACCGAGGAGGGCCGCGCCATCGGCGCAATTAACACGGTCTTCGTCCGGCTGGACGCGGCCGGCCGCCGGCGGTACATCGGCACCAACACGGACTGCATCGGCGTGCGCGAGTCGTTCCTGCAGAACTTCCCGGGTGTGGTCGAGGCGGCGGCGGGCCGGCCAGGCCTGATCATCGGCGCCGGCGGTGCCGCGCGCTCGGCGATCTACGCGCTGTGGAAGTGGCTCGGCGTGCGGCGCATCCTGGTCGTCAACCGGTACAAGCACGAGGTGGACGTGCTCGTGGCGGACTTTGCCAAGCTGGACGGGCTCGAGCTGGTCTACGTCGGGTCGGTGGCCGAGGCCGCGGCCGCGGCCGCGCCGGCGCTCGTGGTCGGTACGGTGCCGTTCGTGGTCCCGGTCGAGCCGGGCGAGGTGCTCGCGAACGAGATCGTGGCGGCGTTCATGGCCAAGCCCGAGAAAGGCTTCGTGCTCGAGATGTGCTACCACCCCGTGCTCGAGACCGCGTTCTACAAGCTGGCCAAGGCCGAGGGCTGGCCGGTGCTGTACGGCACCGAGGCGCTGATCTACCAGGGCATTGCGCAGCAGGTGCTGTGGACCGAGACGCCGCTGGAGGCGTTCCCGGTGGCCAAGACGGTGGCCGAGTTCAACGCGGCGCTGACGGCCGAGGAGCATGCATAGAGCAGATAATGAAATTGAGCGCCGCACGCCGTGCGGCTCAGAACACCTCGTCGTCGTAGTACCCAAAGTCCTCGCGCGACACGACCGACGACGCGTCCGACTCATCCGAGCTGCTGTCGTGGCTCTGGAACGTGAGCCCGAGAAAGTCGTCGACGTGGACCGTGCCGCGGCCGTCCGCGCTGCTGGCGCCGGCCGCGCTGCCGGCGCCGTCCGTGCTGCTGGCGCCGTCCGCGCTGCTGGCACCGGGCGCCAAGGTGGTGGAGCGCGCCGACGCCTTGGCGCCGCCAGCCGCTGCGGCTGGCGGCGCGGCGGCGCCACCGCCCGCGCCACACGCGGCCCGTGCGCGCTCATCGGTGGCGTCCGGCCCGTGCGGCGGCGGCGTCGTCGCCGGCGTCGTCGCCGCCGTCACCAGCGGCGTCGCCGTCGCCGTCCGCGGTGTCGTCGTGCCCTCGCGCGACACGGTCTCCTCCGCGCACCGCCGCACCGCCGCCGCCGCCGCGCCCGCGCTCGCCTGCGGGCCCTCGCGCACCGGCTTGCCAATCGCGCGCCGCGTCCGCGCCCGCGCCGTCCCAGGTCTCTGTTCGCGCATTTTGTCTACGGGCCGGCGCCGCCGGGCGGTTTGCGCGCGTCATCGCGCAACGCGTCGATCGTGAAACGGGCCAGGGCCGTGCATTAAACAGAATACAGACAACTACAGCAGCCAGTGGAAGAACTTGCCGATCTTGGTCGTCGGCGGCGCCGGGTCCACGTCGATCTCCGGGCCGGGGATGTTGCTGTGCAGGTCGACCTCGTAGCCCTTGTAGAAGCCGGGGCGGCCGGTCCACAGCCAGTGCCCCAGAAAGAGCACGATGACGATCGGGATGTTGATGTAGGCGATGATGAAGTCGCTCGTGTTCCAGCCGCCGTGGATGAAGACCTGGTAGCCGTTGAAGATGATGACGATGATGCACCAGAAGATGGCCCAGTACGCCGGCAGCGGCTGCCAGCGGCAGTACAGGAACTTGGTGTCGGCGCGCTTGATGCCCTGGGCCTCGCAGGCGGCCTTGAAGCGCAGGAACGACCAGCAGATGGTGCCCCAGAGGATGAAGGTCGAGATCGAGGTCAGGTTGGACAGCCAGTTGAGCGCGGTCTGGGCGCCGCTGGAGAGCTGCATGAAGGCCAGGCCCGAGAAGAGCACGCACGTGCAGAGCGCGGGCAGCGGCAGGCCGTTCTTGGTGGTCTTGGCGAAGACGGCCGGGGCCTGGCCGCGCACGGCCAGGCCGTACAGCAGCCGCGACGCGTTGTAGAGGATCGAGTCGGCGGCGGAGAAGGCCGAGGTCAGCACGCCGGCGTTGATGATCGACGGCAGGACCTTGATGCCCGCGCGGTTGATGGCGATCACAAACGGCGACTGCGCGGCGCCGCTGCCGGTCGAGTTGAGCAGGTGCTGGTCGTTGTACGGCACGAGCATGCCGACGATCATGATGCCGCAGACGTAGAAGAACAGGATACGCCAGAAGATCTTCTTGGCCGCGCTCTGCATGTTCTTGCGCGGGTTCTGGACCTCGGCGCACGTCATGGCCAGGCCCTCGACGCCGGAGAACGAGAACGCGGCCTGCAGCAGCGTCGTGAACCAGCCCGTGAACTTGCCGACGTCGCCGGGGACGGGGTACGCCGCGAACGCGCCCGGGTTCTTCCAGTACCGGAAGCCGATGCGGTCGTGGTCGGGGCCGCCGCCGAGGTCGATCACGAGCCCGACGATGATCAGGCCCAGGATCAGCGCGATCTTGATGAGCGCAAACACAAACTCGGTCTCGCCGAACCAGCGCACGCCGAAGAAGTTGATCGAGCAGCACAGGATGAGCAGCGCGGCGATGTAGCCGCCGGTGTGGCTCGCCGTCGCCATCTTGTCGTCCCAGAAGCCGATGATGACCGACGCCGAGATGATCTCGGTCGGCAGCGAGATCGCGGACGAGTACCACTGCATGTACCCGAGCGAGAAGCCGACCGAGGGGTGGATGAACCGCTCGGCGTAGTGCACGTAGCCGCCCGAGATGGGCGCGTAGCACATCATCTCGCCGAGGGACTGCACCATGGCCCACACGATCGAGCCGACGAGCAGGTACGCGATCAGCGCGCCGGCCGGGCCTGCGTGCGTGATGCTGCCGTCAGCGCCGCTGCGGGCTCTACTTACGCCTTGCCCGAGGCCAGGAACAGACCCGTCCCGAGCGTGCCGGCCAGCGCAATCATCTGCACGTGGCGCTGGCGCATCTTGCGCTGCACGCCGTCCGTGACATGCGTGTTGACGTCGAACGGCACGACCTCGACCGAGCCTATCTGCTTCTCCTGGGCGGACAGCGTCGCCGCCAGCGGCGGCGAGCGCTTTTCGTGGGACGACCCGTCGTCAAAGGTAGCCATGGCGAACGAAACGGCTGAGCGGGCGAAAGCGGGCGATACGTACATTCTCAGCCGGGCGGCGCGCGCCTATTTATGCGCCCCGCCAGCCTGCCCGGCCTGCGACGCCCGCGGCACGATAACGGCCCGGGGAGAGACAATGGCGGCGCGCGCACGGTTCATACACGCCTAGCCCGGACGGGCTGCTATCGGCATGGCGCGCGCGGCCTGTCGGCCGGCCGGCGCGCGCGCGCGCCCGAAACGTCTGGCGCCGCGGCGCCGGTGCTCCTGCCGCGCCGGCGCCGTGCGCTCGTAGCCGCATTGGGCGGGTGCTATCGTGCCCGCTCTGCGGCGCCGGGACCCTGGACGAGTCGCCCGGCCCGGCCCGGCGCGGGCGCACGGAGCCGCTGCCGCTGCCGCCGGCCGGCCACTCGGCCACGGCGGCGCGGCGGGCGGGCCTCGGCGGCCGCGGGCCATGGCCTGGCCCCACGCCGCGGGGCCCGGCCGCTGCGATGGACGCCGGGCTCTGTGCGTCCCCGCTAGCGCGCAACTGGCTAGCATGTCTCATGCAGGCACCATGTGCGGCACGATAAGCCTGCGAATTAAACCTTAATCACTATCGGGCGCGCCGCCCAGTCTGCGGCTTGTGCCGCTCTCCCGTCCACTGTCGCCGCGGCCGCTGCCCGGCCGCCGCGTGGCGCCGCCCTCCGCCATGGCGCCTGCGCGCAGGTGGCGCCCAAATCGCCCGACGCCGGTGTTCGCCGAGGTGCGCCAAGCAGGCTTAGCCCGCTGCATCACGCACGGCGCACGGCTGTGGCGGGCGCTGCTGGCTGCAGCGGCCCGGTGCCGGCCGCCGCGGTCTGCGGCCGTGCCGTGTGCCACCGCCGTGTGCCACAGCCGTGCGCTAGCGCCGCAGTGCGTGCGGCTCGCGCTCGGGCACTCCTGCGTCCGTACGCTCGGCCGAATGTGGCCCCGTTCGATCAGCCCGCGCGTCGCGCGAGCCGCCGCTGGCCAATGGTGCGCCCGCTCGCCACCGCGCCAAGCTGCACGGCGGCTGACTGTCGCACCCGGCGTTGCTTGTGTCACCTGCCCAATCGGGTCTGTGGCTCGGAGTGTGGCACAGCCTGAGTCGCCGACACAATGGTCGACTCGGCCGAGGCTTGGCCCGAAACGCCCGCCGGCTCAGGCGCACCTGGTCTGCGGCGGTGGGCCACCTGCGGGGTTACGGCCCTACGCGCCTGCCGCGCTAGCATGACGCAAACAGCCTGGGCCCGACGATCATGTTCCACATACAGGGCGATCTCCGCGTGTCACCGACGGCCCACCCGCCTGCTTCAGACCCGCACCGCCCGGTCGGCGCGATACGCCCGTAGCCGACGCCGCCGATTGCCGACGCACCGCGAGGCGCCGCCGCCGCCGAGACACGAACGAGCGTCGGCGGCAATCCGCTGAGGGTGGCGGTTGCGCGGAGCGCCTCCGCCGGCACCCCAGCGAGGTCTGCGGGTATATGGTGTGCCGCGCGGGCTCGTGCGGCTATATGGACGTATGAAGGCTGGGGGCTCCCAGCCTCTGGCGGAGCCTCCGCAGCGACCTCGTCGAGCAGCTGCGCTGCGGCCAGGTATCCAGGCGCGCACACCTGCCCGCAGGGCAGCGACCCTCGACGGAGTCGCCGCCGGAGGCTCGCCGCGACCACAGTGGCGCATAGCCGCCCGAGCCTCCGGCGGCGACTCCGTCGAGGGTGGCTGCCTTCGGCAGACGTGCCCTGCCCGCAAGACCGCTGTTCTCGACGAGCCGCGCGACTCCGTCCACCGCTCCGACAGCGGCTCCGTCGAATGCAGTTCTCCGGGCGCCGGCCCGGGGCGCCGCCCTCGACCGTCACCGCCGACGACACGTGCGGCTATATGCTCAGTGCGCGCATCGTACGCAGGCAATCGGGGCCGTGCGCCCGGCAGCTCCTCGTCCAGGCACGCCGCTGGCAGGTCCCGTCATAGGCCCGCCCCCACCGGCCCGCCGCCCACGGCCTGCCGCAGGCCGCGCGCAGCAGCCACAGCGGACGAGTCGTGGTGGCTGCAGACCAAGCGAGGTGGCTGCCAAACGAGAGCACGCGTTTGTGTGTTTAGGCGGCGTGGCGTTGGGCACCGAGTGCGCCACCATCGTGGCGTACAGCCGCCAGTACGCGGACCGCGCAGCGGGGCTGGCAGCCGTGCCTGAGCGCGGGCCGGCCAGAAACGTCCGGCGCGCAGCCGTCTGGTGATGGGACCGGCACGTGGGGGGCGGCGCCAACGGCAGGCCAACCAGGGCAGCAACGTGGGCGCCCCCTGAAGCCCCAACAACGTAACACGAGGCGGTGGCGGTGCTATGACGCGGACCAGGCCAATGGCCGCGGACGCGGGGCCAGGACCTGCAGATGTGACCGGTGACCTACGGCGGCGTCATATGTGATCCACGCATGGGCCAGCCGACGGGTAGGGCCGTCACACGGGCCGGGTCACAACGGCGGCGGGACAGGCGACCCGGGTCGGGGCGGGATACGACCCTGCGCGGCGCCGCGCCGCGCCAGCGCACCGTCCGCGGGCGCGGCCCCGCAGCGCCCGCGGCGCAGGCCGCAGCACGGCCAGGCCGACCGGCAACGCCGGCGTCTGCCGCCGGCCGGCGCGGCCGAGGGCGCTTGGCGGCGCGGCGAAACACAACACCATAAAATTAGACATCACAGAAATTGGAAATCCTTTTTTGCGATTTTTTCGACAGGTGGAATCGGAGCGCGCACACAGCGCACCCGCACAGCGCACGCACAGCCGGACAAGACCGGCACAGACAGACGCGGCAGGGGGACCGCCGCGGATTGCACAAGTCAGAAGCGCAGGGTGGCAGCGCGCACGCTGCCTAGAGCGGTGGCGAGCGCCACGGACATGCCGGCAGGGCCGGCAGGCCCGACGCGGGCGACAGAGGCCGCGGGAGGCGGCGAGCGGGCGGGCCACGGCGGCGGAGCCGAGATCGGGATGCGCGGCGCGCGCGGGGCCGCGCTCAACAGCCCCGCGAGCGGGCCCGGCAGCGGGACGTCGACGCCGGGGTTCACGGCGCTGCCGCTGCTGCCGGAGCGCAGCCTGTCCGAGTCGTCGGAGCCGGCGCCGCGGCCGCTGCGCAACAAGAGCATGGCGCTGACGGACACGCCGTTCGCGTCGAGCCAGAACTCGCCGCGGCTGGGCGCGCAGGAGGCCGGCGCGGTGCCGCCGATGGAGTACTCGCGGCACGCGACGACGCTGGACGTGCCCGGGCTGACGCGGTCGCGGGTGTCGCCCGACGGCACGATCGCGGCGCGGGACGTGGGGTCCAAGCTGGTGATCGTGATGGTCGGGCTGCCGGCGCGCGGCAAGAGCTACATCACCAAGAAGCTGGCGCGGTACCTGAACTGGCTCCAGCACGAGACCAAGATCTTCAACGTGGGCAACACGCGGCGGCAGTCGCACCACAAGGTCGGCCCGGCGAGCCACCCGCTGCCGGACTCGCCGGTGCTGGGCGCGGCCAAGGGCCTGCGCACGCCGCCGCCGGTGGACCTCGAGTCGGACACGTCGCACCCGGCGTCGTTCTTCGAGCCCGACAACGTCGAGACGGCGGCGCTGCGCGAGCACTGGGCGCTGCAGACGCTGGACGAGCTGCTGGACTGGGTGCTCAAGGAGAACGGGTCGATCGGCATCCTGGACGCGACCAACTCGACCGTGCGGCGGCGGCTGTCGGTGCTCAACCGCGTCAACGACCGGTCCAACGGCGAGCTCAAGGTGCTCTTCCTCGAGTCGGTCTGCGACGACAAGGAGCTGCTCGAGCAGAACATCCGGCTCAAGCTCTCCGGCCCCGACTACAAGGGCCACGACCCCGACGTCGCCCTGGCCGACTTCCGCATGCGCGTGCACAACTACGAAAAGACGTACGAGACCATTGCCGAGGAGGAGGAGGCCATGGACGGCTTCCAGTACGTCAAGATGATCAACGTTGGACGCAAGGTAGTCGCATATAATACGCAGGGGTTTCTTGCTGGTCAAGCCGTATTTTTCCTACTCAACTTCAACCTGGCCGAGCGCCAGATCTGGATCACCCGCCACGGCGAGAGCGAGGACAACGTCAAGGGCCGGCTGGGCGGCGACGCGTCCCTGAGCCCCAAGGGCGTGCGGTACTCGGCCGCGCTGGCCAAGTTCATCAGCCACCAGCGCGCCGAGTTCCGCCGGCGGCAGCTGGAGGCCGTGGCGCGGCGCCCGCGGCTGCCGCACCGGCCGCACTCGATGCCGGTCACGCCGAACGGCGAGCCGCACGAGCCCAACTTCTGCGTCTGGACGTCCATGCTCAACCGCTCGATCGAGACCGCCAAGTACTTTGACGAGGACGCGTACGACATCAAGCAGATGCGCATGCTCAACGAGCTGGGCACCGGCCTGTACGACGGCATGACGTACGACGAGATCAAGCGCAAGTACCCGGCCGAGTTTGCTGCGCGCACGGCCGACAAGATCTCGTACCGCTACCCCGGCGTTGGCGGCGAGAGCTACCTGGACGTGATCAACCGGCTGCGCCCGGTCATCACCGAGGTCGAGCGCATGCAGGACCACGTGCTGCTGATTGGACACCGCGTGGTGGCGCGCGTGCTGCTGGCGTACTTTATGAACCTGGGCCGGCGGGCCATCGCGGACCTGGACGTGCCGCTCAACACGCTGTGGGTGCTCGAGCCCAAGCCCTACGGCGTGGACTGGGCCGTGTACCAGTACGACGAGGAGCGCGAGTGGTTCTACAAGGTCGACCAGCACCGCCACCACCAGACGACGCCGGCGCCGCACGACGTGCCGCCGATCCGCGTGCCGTCGCAGACGCGGGTGAAGGCCACGGACGCGATTCTGAACCGCGGCTAATAGATTGTTTGTCCTGTAAACGCGCCACGGCGCCTGCGCCACAGCGGCCGTGCGCCCCGCGTCCGGAGTGCGGCCAGCGGAAAAAAGTACGCCCGCCGTAGCGCCGAATAAAAACTTCGATACCGGGAATCGAACCCGGATTTGCCCGGTGAAAGCGGACCGTGCTGACCGTTACACTATATCGAACTCTTCCGGAAAATCTTGCGCGGTCTGGCACTATATCCGCCCCGGCCCTAGCCCGCTACAGGCACCGCGACCGCACGCCGCGTCCTCCAGCCGATCATGTTTCGCAAGAAGCCCAACGTGAGTCCATCCCCAGCGGCACTGACGCCAGCTCAAATCGTTTGCGCCCGTGCGGTCGTCCGACCGCCGGCGGATGCTGGCCTACATTCTCGACGAGTTCGGCATCAGCGACGCCGAGGCCACGCCGGCGCTCAAGGCGCGGCTCGTGCCAGAGACCATCCGCTCCAGCAAGTTCGTCACCACCACCAAGGACCACGGCGTGCTGTACGTGGCCGAGGACGGCAAGACCCCGCTGTGGATCAAGATCGACGACGTGCGGTTGGTGCCGACAGGTGCGTGCGCTGCCGACGCTGCTGACCCAGTGTTCACCCTCTGGAAGTGCCCGTTCCTGGTGCCGATCGTGCTGACATGGACGCCGGTGATTGAGAAGCTGCAGAACGGCGCAGGTGCGTGGCGGCCGGGCGCGCTGACCCAGATCTGATGCTGCCGGGGCTGATTCCGCCGTTTGCGCCCGAGGCCGTGCGCGGCCGCGTGGTCGCCATTGCGGCCGAGTCCGCGCGCTCGGTGCCGCTGGCCGTGGGCGTGCTGGACATGGACCTCAAGGGCGTGACGCGGACGGTGGGCACGCACGGCAAGGCCGCGTTTACGGTGCACTCGGTCGGCGACGAGCTGTGGGAGATGGCCGGCGGCAACACGCGGCTGGTGGTGCCGGCGACGCTGGACGTGTCGCGGCCGGCGGCGGCGACGGGGGACCCGGTGCCGGCCGAGGCGCTGGCCGAGCTGAGCGTGGCAGACGCGGCGGCGGACGCCGCGGCGGCGACCGCCGCGAGCGTCTCGGCGAGCGTGCCGGCGGCCGTGTCCGCCGACGTCTCGGCGGCCGCGTCCGCCGACGTCTCGACCGACGCCGCCGACGAGCCCGCCGCCGACGAGCCCTCCACCGACGACATCGACGAGTGCTTCCGTCGCGCCCTGCTGCTGACCATCCACAACACCGACTCGGGCCTCAACGGCGACATCACGCTGCCCATCACGTCGTCGTCGCTGATCTCGGCCTACATCCTGCCGCGGCTGCCGTCGACGCACCCGGCCGTGCAGCTCAAGAAGACGTCGTGGAAGAAGGCGGGCAAGTTCCTGAAGGCGATGGAGCGCGAGGGCCTCGTGCGGCTCAAAGACAAGGCCGGCGACGTCCTGGTCACGGCCATGACCGCCCGGGCCCACCCCGCCTTTGCCGAGTTCCGCGTGTACCGGCCGCCCAAGCCGCGCACGGCCGGCGGGCCGGCCGAGACCGCGGCGGGGGCCGCCGCGCTGGGCCTGCAGGTCTCGGAGCTGTTCCAGCCGCGGGACAAGGCCGGGCCGGTGTTTTCGGCCGTCGGCGAGGACCCGCGCGCGCTGTACTCAGGGGCCGAGCTGCGGGATGTCCTGACGCGCTACTTCGAGGCCGAGGGCCTCGTCGAGGCCGACAACCCCCGCAACGTGCGGCTCGATCCGGTGCTGGCGCACCTGCTCTCGGCGACCGCGACCGGCCGCGCGTCCGTGCCGCGCGACCAGCTCGTCGAGCGGTTCCGCGAGGCGTGCCAGCCCATGCACAAGATCGTGCGCGGGCACGAGGACGCGGCCGCGGTCCGGGCCGCGCGCGGGCCGCTGCCGCACGTGCAGGTCGCCGTCGCGCTCAAGCAGGGCCACAAGGTCACGCGCGTGTCCGGGCTCGAGGCGTTCAAGCTCGACCCGGCCGAGCTCGCCGAGGAGCTGCGGGTCGAGTGCGCCAGCTCGACCACGGTCGGCAAGGTCACGCCGTCGTCCAAGCTGCACGAGGTCGTCGTGCAGGGCCCGCAGGCCAAGGCCGTCGTGCGCGTGCTCGGCCGGCACGGCGTCCGGCCCGCGTGGATCGACGAGACCGACGCCACGAGCAAAAAGAAGAAGTAGTTGACTATGTACATGCTAGCTCGCTAGCGGCCGTGCTTCAGCCGGTACTCAGCCGCCAGCTTGGCCGGGTCCTCGCGCACGGACTGGGCCATGGCCTCCTCGATCTGGGCCTCGTTGTACCGGCGCTGCTCCGCCTCGGTGAGCTTGGGCGCGTCGCCCTCGAGCATCGACACGCCGGCCACGCCGAGGATCAGCAGGATCGTGAAGCCCTGGGCGTACATGCGCGCCTGCACCAGCTTCTGCTGGAAGTTCATGTACTTGTCGCGCGAGACGTACCAGCCCGAGACGCCCATGGCGCCGGCCCACGCCGCCGTGATCGCCGTGAACTTGTACTCCTTGAGCATGTCGACGAAACGGTCGACCGGCGTGGACGGCAGCGCCACCCGGTTGCGCCGGTAGCCGGTGGCGGCGTCCATCTCGGCGAGCTCGTACTTGCGCGAGGCGATCTCGGCCGACGTGGCCAGGAAGGCGATGCCGAACGACGCGATCGTCATGGTCTGGACGCCGGTGGACGCGCCAAAGAACTTGGGCATCTTGCGCACGAGCGCGCGGTTGACAAAGTAGCCGAGGCCGAGGCCGGCGGCACCGAGCGGCAGCGACCGCTGGGAGATGTACGTCAGATGGTCGTTAAGCTTGTTTGACTGCGGCTTGGTGTCCATGGTGGAGTGTGGTGCTGCGATTTGTTCGGCCGTGAGTGCTTTATACCATTCGGCGTTCTCCCAGTCGCCGACCACAGGATGATCTGATCTGGGGAGCCGCGCGGGGGGACGGTTGGGGCGCAAGCGGGCGGAGGCGGGACGGATACGTACCGCCGCTCCGGGCCGTCCCGGCGATCGTCACGTGCGATGAGGTCACGTGCGCTTCCACCGGAAGCGCGCCGCCGGAAGCGCCGCACGGCGTGCGGCTCGCACCGCCGCACTCCGTGCGGCGCTGTGGCGACCGTGCCGCGCTAGCCGGGGCTAAGATCAACTGGGCGACTCGGAGCGCAGCGCCACGCCGCGCGCGGTGCGGCGCGCCCGGCGGCCTTTGACCAGAGCCCGGCAGAGCCCGGCGCGCTTTGCCGCGGCCAGCGGCTATCTCGCAGCCGTGCTATCGCGTGCGTCCGCCCGGCGGCCCCTGGCCGCGCCGCGTCGTCGCTGCGGCGTCCCTCGCGCCGGCGCTGCGAGGGCTGGCGCGGGCATCGCCGAGAACGGGTGCAGCGGCGCGGCTGCTAGCCATGCGACGCGCATATCGGGCGAGCGGGCCAGCAGCCCGGCGCGCGTTAGCGGTACCTGCACTTTGGCGAAAACCCGCGGCACTGGCGCGAGAGCGACGCAGTGGGGCCGCGACGCGGCCGCGAGTCGCCGGCTCGGCGGCGCGGTCCGGCTAGCGTTCCACTGTTGAGGTGCGCTAGCGCAGGCATGACGGAATTAGGGGGGCCGACAGCGCCGTAGCGCCGGGCTAGCGAGCCACTAGTGACGCGCGTGCGGAGCCTATGCATAAGGTTTAATCTGGCAGCGCCACTGCGAGGGTTCGCGCTAGACAGGCGCAGGCGCTAGCGGATCTGGCGGGTGCCACGCCGAAGCGCTAGGCCCGGCCGCGCGACGTGCTATCGGCCGCCGCGGCCGCCGCGAGCGCGGCTGACGTCGCGCCCGTCCCTACCCAGCCTCTGCCGGAGCCCGGCAGAGCCCGGCCGGACCTGGGTCCGCGCCATACTCTCCGCCGCAAGGCGCAGCCGTCAAATAGATTGTTTACACATACACCAAAGCCAATAATGCACAGGCGGGCACGGCGCCGGCCGCGTGCTAGCAAGACCGTCTCGGCCGGGCGCGCGGCCCAGGTGCGCCGGCGCGTGCCCGCTAGGTTAGATGCCAGCCAGCAATTGACAATATAGTACAGGACCGCCGCGCGGTCGTTAGCCCTCGTAGCCGTCGTCGTATTCGTAGTTGCCGTACAGCATCGGCTGGCCCGGCGCGTGCGCGGCTTGCGGGCCGTGTCCGTGCCCGTGCGCCGGCCCGTGGCCCGCCGGCGGCGGCCCGCTCGCCACCATCGGCAGCGGGTACTGCCCGCCCGCCGGCAGCGCCAGCGGATGAGTCTGTGCGGCCGGCTCCAGCGGCGGCGCGGCCATGCCGTGGTACCCCTGCGCGGCCGGCACCTGCGCCTGCGCCGGCGGCGGCTGCGCGTGTCCGTACCCCGGCGACTGGCCGGCCTGCGGCTGCACGCCGTACCGCCCGTAGTAGTTGTACTGCACATGCAGGTCGCCCTGGCCCGCGCCGTAGTCCGCCGGTGGCGCCGGCGCCCCGCCCATGCCCATCTCAAAGCTGCCGCCGTACATGGGCCCAGGGCCGCCCCGGCCGCTCACCGGCAGCGACGGCTGCATCGGTCCCGGAAAGCCCGAGGAGGAGGACGACACTGCTCCGACCGCGTTAGACCCTGGCCGCCAGCGCCCGCCGCACCCACCTTCGTTCAGCGCCATGTTCTGGAAGCCGCCCTCGGGCATGCTCATCGACCGGTGCGGTCGCATCGAGTCGGCCATCTCCATGGGCTCGTCCGCCATGGCCACGTCGCCGTTGCCGTCCTTGAACGACGTGCCACTGCCGCCAAACGCGCCGTGCGCGCGGTACTGCCCGTGCTGGGGGGCGTGCTGCCCGTGCGTCGGTCCGTGTCCGTGGTGCGTCTGTGTCGGCGGCCCGCCCGGCGCCTGGCCGTGGTGCTGCTGCTCATGAGTATACTGCATCGGACGTGCGGGCTCTGCCGGGTACGCGGTCGGCCCGGCTCCGCCATGGGGCGGCAGCTGCGGCGGCGGCTGCGGCGGCGGCGGCGGCTCTTGGCTCGGCCGGTACTCGTACCCGCTGCCGCCGTAGAACGCCACGCCCGCCGCAGGCCCGCCGTGTGTGCCGTCCGGGCCTCCACCGGAGCTTCTTACCGATCGCGAGTGTTCCACGTAGTACTGCCCGTCATCGCCGTGTCGCGTGCCGCCGACGGCCTCTCCCGCTTGCTCGCCGCCCGCGCCATTGCCGCCGTGCGCGCCGAGTGGGTGCATCGGGTACATCTGGCCCTCGCTGGAAGACCATGCCATCTGGCCCATCACGCCCGACGGCATCGTCTGTGCCGAGTTCGGGTTGCTAGTTGTCGTAGCCGCGGACGTGTTGGGCGTTGTGCTGCCCGTGCCCGACGGTGTCGACGACACGGATGAGGCTGCCATGCCCGCCGCTGCCGATCCGCCGGGCTGCTGATATCGCGAGTAATCCGAGTAGCTGCTGGCCCGACTCAAGAGACCGGAGCCGGGCTGCATATTGCTTCCAGCGCCCTCGGGCTCGGCCGGCGAGATCATCTCCGAGCCGTAGCCAGCACCATTGGCCGAGCCACCTGCGCCGTCGGCAGCGGCCCCGCCCGGGCCGCCGCCCGGACCTGCCGAGCCGCCGCCGCTGCTGTTGGCGCCACCGCCCGAGCCTGGGCCGCCGCCACTGCTGTGGGAGATGTAGCCGTCGCTCTTGGACCGCGTCACGCCCGCACGCTCCTCCGACGCGACCGAGGTCGCCGCCGACGAAAACGACGACGCTGAGAACGCAGTCGATGCCGACGACCCCGCCGATGACGACGCCGAAGGGGTGCTGCTCTTGCCGATCACCGAGTTGCGTCGGTTGCGCATGCGCGCCTCGCGTCGGATGCGTACCTTGCCGCCCTGCGACGCGATCTCGCGCATAAGCGCACTCGAGATGTCCAATCCGGGGAACTTTTTGGGAGAATATACAGTCATGGCGTCCGACGACACCTGCGCGCGGCACACGGCCACGCCCTCGTTCGAGCAGATCTCAAACAGCGTGAATATCAGTCGGTAGTGGCCCTCCTGGCGGATTGACAGATCCTGGAAGAGAAAGTAGGCGCGGCCCGGCGGCGGGTGCTTCATAAAGTTCACAGACGCTACCGTCGATCCGATCAGGTTCGACGTCTGCGGCGGCGAGCTGTAGTCGCGGTACCCCGTGCCCTTGCCCGTCGCCGCGTGTAGCGTGGCCTGCAAGATAAACATGTTCTGGCATTGTATAGTCCTTCCCGTCAGTCTGGCTCGCCCGCGAAAGTAGCTGCGCGCCCCAACTTACACGTCCTGGTCACCGCGGAAAACATGAAGGTCGATCACCGGTGGTGGGTCGACGGGTCGACGCGTGTCGGCTGTGTCGGTTAGCGCCGCGGTCGCGTAATGAATGGCGCCCGCGCTACTTGCCTCGTGTTCCCCATCCAGACGCTCGTGCGTGCACCGGCTGCTGGATCACCTGAAGCTTAAATGTCGTTTGCGCTGACGGCGGCGGCGGTGGCGGACACAGTAGTGTTTGTTGCTGTGCCGCGATGATGTCGTTGTTGTCGATGTAATTGTAGTTCACCGAGCTGTAAGGCGGGTTTATGATCTCCATGTCTAGTGCAAGCCCTGGCCGGCTGGTTCCTGGCGTAGCCGCAGAGACAGCCGATTGATGCGAGACTCTGACGCGGCTCGACCCGGGCGAATTGAGGGCGTACGGGTCCTGAAATTGTCAGCAGCTGCTGTGCCGACGTGCGCGGTGGCCGGGGAACGTAGCGCAAGAACCGCGGCCCGTCGATGGCCTGATTGTACCTCCTGCCGCGCCGCACTCAAAAACCACTCACTCTGCGTCAGCTACGTGCACGTGCCGTGGAGCGCTGTCTGTGCGTACACGCGGATCGGATTTCGCCCAAGTGCCGACGTCGCAGCCGCCTATCGGTGGTGCAATCGCGCAGGGGCGGCGGCGCGTGGTTGACTGCGCAATTGGCGGGTCCCGGTGGTTTCGTGGGCTCTCGAAGTGCCTGGTCTGCGCTCAGCTCTAGTCACGACACCGTCCTCGCGTCTGGTCCGAAGTTCAAACCCCCCCGCAACCCGCGGCCGCCTTCATTGTACTTTTTGGTAGTGCCGGTGTTTACACCTCTCTCGCGGCCGATCTCGCGCGCGGTCGCTCCGACGCCTCCGTGCCTTTGATCTCTGTGCGGAAGCGGCCGATCTGGTCTGGTCCCTGCTGGGTGCCGGCAATGGTTCGTCCTGCGGCGCGCTGCTTGTCTGTCTAGCTGCTGCCGTCGTCCTGCGTGGTGCCCTGCTTGGTAGACACCATCAACGCATATATTTATAAACCAGACGATTGTCGAGACGTGTGTACCGCCTGTGTCCATCTTGGTACGGACAAACGAGATAATATACGACCGCGAGTGCTGAAGCTAGCCGTCGTGTAGGCCGCAGATACAGACGCGGGCAGAATATTACCGAGTGTACCAAACACCATGCATGCACAGATGTTTGATAACTACGACATGGGTACGCTCCGGGTACCGCACGCTAGCGTAATGAAGCATGCAGAATGCCTCACAAAAGCATGTTTCATACACAGAGATCAGCAGTACAAGTTATGGTACCCGATAGTACCTCGATACGGACACATAATACCAGTACCGACAGCCGGCGCCGCCTGTGTATTGCGTCTGGGAAAGCTAAATTAGGGCGCAAACCTTATTACTAGCAACTCTAACATGCGCACCAGCCCGCCTCGGGCTAGTATGTTTCTGCGAGACAAACATCTGCGAGCGCGTACACAGAACACGCAGGCGCGCGGCGGGGGCAGTGGGCAGCGCAGCGGACAACGGCCCCAGCGCCTACACATTGGCAGGCAATGTCCGCGACCGACCACGAGCACACCAACACGCTGGCCGGGACAGACGAACGGCACAGGCGGCCGCCCACTCTGTCCGTCGATAGTCGGCCTGGACGACGGCTGGCCGCGCAGGCTGCGGCTGACAGGGGCACCCATTGACGCGGCTGGAAGCCGGTGGAAGGGGTGCGCGATCCGAAGCTCTGGGTCGCACCCGTAGGCTTGGATCACCCGCCCGCCCGACCGGGTGCGCGACTCTGGCCGCCAGCGGCCACTCGCAGTCGCCGGCTGTCGCTCTCTGCCGTCGGGTCGCACTGTCGCAAACAAATGCCTGGTTTGGAAACGGTTGGCCGCAGTAGCGGCCGCCGTAGCGGTCGGCCCAGAGACGGCGCCTTGGCCGGCCGTGCCCTCGCGCGGCAGCCGCCAACCGAGAGTGTTAGCGGATGCGGACGCTTGCGTGGTCTGACGACAAGTGGCACCGGCCAAGCCGGCACCTGGCTGGAGCCAGGCGCCGCGGAGGGTGCGGCGCCGGTGCGACCACTGGTGGCCGTAGCAGATGCCGTCATTAGGCCCGGCCGGCGAAACCGTCGGCGTACGGCTCTTGTAAAGCACGGCCAAGTGCCGGCCGACCGCCGTGCCGGACGACAATTGGCCCTCGCCCGTTGGCCGTGGTCCGGCCGGGCCCGGTCGCTGCGCCGCCTATGGCCCCCTCCCCCCTCAAGTCTGCGCCGCACCCTCCCGGCGGCCCTGCGCCAGCCCGCAAGGCTTAAGCCGTCGGCGGCAGGGCCCTGCGCGCGGCGCAGCACTCGCCGGACACCGGACGTGCCTGCGCGCCGGCCCGCCTGCCGGTCGGTGCGGTAGCCATCGCGGCGTGCGTGCCGGCGCCAGCGGCAGGACCCGACCAGTACGATGCCAGCCTGTGCCTCCGCGAACAGTCTAGCTCCAGCCTATGCGCGCTTGCCGGCCGCAGCTAGCGGAATGGCGTGGTAGCAGCTAGCGCACCTTCCGTCGCTACTCCTGCTATTCTCGCTCTAGACTCTGTAACAGACCTGTAGTGCGCGCCTGAAGCTGCGTTGGCCGCGTCGTGCGCCATCTAGCGGCCGCGCGAGGCCGGTCGCAGTAAGCCCGCGAGGACGGATCAAAGATAATTCACGATTTACTTTCATTATACGTCGCCGTCCACGGCTCTCGCCTGAGTGTCGCCTGAGTAGTCTGCGGCGCTGTCGCTAGAAGAGCGGCGGGAGCAGTTCACCCTGTTGGCTGACGTGAGCGTACAGGCTACCGGCGACGCCGGGCGGAAGTCCCGACAGCCGGCCGGGGGCGCCAGCGGCCGGCGTCGAGCCGCGGCTGCGACAGCGAGCGCATGCCCAATCAAAGTGCAAAGTTTAATTCGCGCCGTCCAGTGACAAGGCCAGTCCGCCGCCCGCACGAGATTGCAGGTTCGCTGCAGCTAAGTTCGTGTAACCGGCGCGAGAGTCGCTCGTGCGACGCTGCCCACGACCGCGGCCGCGCCGACCTGGTTAAAGTTTCGGGGCGG
This sequence comes from Neoaidaea tothii, assembly GCF_038497935.1. Classification (NCBI taxonomy): domain Eukaryota; kingdom Fungi; phylum Ascomycota; class Lipomycetes; order Lipomycetales; family Lipomycetaceae; genus Neoaidaea; species Neoaidaea tothii. The sequence continues at coordinate 170,892 of NW_027117986.1, forward strand.
TGCCTGTCTGCTCGACACGTGCTCGGCGGCTTGACAGATCACCGTGGCCGCGGGCTCGCCAACAGCCCGGCTGGCTGTCGGTCGCTCGCGGACGCACAGACAACGGCCGCCGCGGCCGTGGGTGCCAGGGTCGCTTGGCCGGGCTGCTGGCGAGCGATCTCCGGTCGCTGGGCCAGGGCGAGTCGAGCAGTGGCTTCGATGTGGCGACTGCGGCCCAGAGATAGGCCGCACGGCGCTGCTTCTGTGCGGGCGCCACTGGCGCAGCGGCTGGCGCGGCCACAGTGGCTCGTAGTGGCACACGCCGAGCGTAGTGGCTATATAGCGGCGGCGCCGGTGGCACCCGCTGTGGCGTGGCTGCGCGTGCGCCACGCCTGCCGACGCCGGCGCGACGCGGCCGGCCACGCGCCCGCAGAGTCGCTCCGCGTGGTCCGACAGGCCCGTGGTCCGACAGCAGATGGGCGTGCGGGTGCCCTGCCGGGCCGGCAGCGGCGACAGTGAGGCGGCGCACACCGGTGGCCCCGGCATATCCGTGACCCGTTCGTCGACGGCTGCAGGCCTGGACCGGGCAGCGGAGAAAAGTTCCCCGCCCGCGATCGCGCTTCCGGCGGATCGCTCCGGGCCGGAGAAGCATCCCCCGCAGCGGAAGGTATCGCCTCAAGCCCTCCGCTGCAGGCCAACGCAGCCTGGTGGCCCGGCACAGATAGGCGGCCGGCGGTCACCAAAGCAGGTAGCCGGTGGCGGCAGACTCCTGCACCCTCGTCCGCCGGAAGAGGGCAAGAAACCGCAGCTGTTCCTCCAACGGCGGAGGGCAGTTCTGCTGCAAGGAGGCCGTAGCCGGCAACTGTGGCTGCGGCCACCCCGGGCGTCGGCTACGGACGCGGGCGCACACTCACTGCGGGCTACCCGCACTGGCCCGCGAGGGGCAAGCGGAGAAGGGGGAGACGGTCGCGGCTAGGCGCGGGCTTCTGGACGGTTGTGCGCGTGCAAATAGACCATTGTGTGTCGGTGGTGTAACTCAGCGCCGCAGAGTCTGCGACACGCAGCACTGGGCACGCCAGTGCGTACTAGGCTAGCTCAGTTGTGTAAGCGAGAAAGTTTGTTGGTGGCCTTGCTAGCAACAGCGTAGTGCACGCGTTCTGGCTGTGGCGCCGGCCGCGTTCGTCGTACGGCCAAGGCGGCCGACTGCGGCTGCCTTAGCCGCAGACCTACGTGCCGCGGGCCGCACGCTAGAACGCCCGCCTAGCCGCAGCCGGGGACACCGCAGCCACGCCGTTCGCCGCGGGCGGCGCGCGGCACGGCGCCGGGTCCTGACGACACTGGCGGCGGCGCCAGCTTTGCCGGATGTGCGACCGACGACGCATGCACGCGCTGTCTACTGCTAGCAGCAAGCGCGCACAGCCCAATCACATGGTCCGCGCAAGGTTCGCAGCCGCTCCTGACTGAGCTGCAGCCGCCGCAGGCAGGGGCGCGCCAGCCGCAGCGCAGAGCCACCGCTGGCTCGCTCAGTTCGCTCCATGGCGATACCGGTCGGCATCCCCGGCCACTGCGTAGGCCGCCTGTCAGCGTGCGCGCATCACACGCTGGGCCGCCAGCCTTGCAGCCCGCCGACAGTCCCAGCCGTTCTGCAAGCGAGCCGCGTTAGAATGCGTTACGCGATTTGGCCAGCGCCGCGTCTGCTGTGCGCTAGCGCGGCGCAGCCCGCGTGCCGGTCGACGTGTCCGGTCGCACGCAGCACGTTAGGGCCGCATCTGGTAAGGCGGTGCGCAATATGCCATCATAAGGGTCCTGCGCGGTCGCCGCCACGCCAGTTGCGCGTCTGCGGGCGCCGCCGCCGCCGCCGCCGCTGCCGACGGCGCCCCCCGACTCCGCCACAGGCGGCATCCCGCGGACGGCACACGGCTGGTGCTGGTGCTGGTGTGCCGTGGCCGTGTCCGCCACGGGGTGCGCAACGGACCCGCCACGGTCGCCTCCATCCGCCCTCCGTACCACCGTCCGCCAGAGCCCGCCACGCTGCCGTAGTGCACGATCCACGCGTCTCCGCACAGTATCATCAGGCGTTGGCGGGGACGCATGTCTCGACTAAGCGTCCAGGCAACGTGCAGCTATGCCCCCATCGCGTCGCCGCCAGCAGAGTCTCGGCAGAGCCGGCACGACCAGCGAAATACTAGTGCGGATGCTATGAAAGCACGCCGGGCAGGCTCCGCAGTACGAGGGCCGGCCCCAGCGTCTGGGCGTGCACAAGCGCGCAGTGGCCGCATCTGCGCACGACGTCGGCAGATGCCCGGTCGGCTGTCGGCAGTCTGTCGGCGCTGTCGGCAGGAGGCGGCGAAGCACCCACTACCACGAGGCGGTGGCTGCCGTGGCGCGGCAGCGGCTGGCCGCGCAGTTGGCCGATTGCGCCATACCCATAGAGCGTCGCCGATCGGCGCTCTGACAGCAGTGATCGTCGGCCGGCGGGCGCCAGATGCCGGCGCTGGCATCCGGGAGAGCTGAGTCGCGCGCACCACACAAATCTCCGAAGTTAGTGTGGCGCTCATACACCCAAACCTGGCGGGGTCCCCTCGCATCCGCGCCGGTTGGGCGCCCGCGCCCGTGCAACACTTGAGCCACTGGGACAACCGGATTAGCCAAGCGCGGGCGGTTAAATCGCTCAGCAGGCTCGCGATGATAGCAGACCGATTTAGACCGGACATCGAGCTCCTAGGTCGCCGACCAGATAAGGCACTTGGCCGCTTGCGGCGGCAGCGGCCAGCCGCAAGCGGCAGTCGGACGGCGGCAGCAGATGGACAGTAGGGCGGACGCGCACGGGTACTGCCGCAGCGGAGCCGAGCCGGCGCGCGGGCGGCGCGCCAGGCGGGTGGATAGGCCTTTGGCCCGAAACCGCTACGGCAGCGCCGAACAGGCTGGCGCACGACTAGGCGGGCAGATTGCAGGCCGAGTGGGCCTCATGGTCACCGGACGGCAGTCCAGGCCTGGTGGTGGATCGGGCTACGGCAAATGTCCGAGCGCGGGGGGCCTCGTAAACGCATTAACTCCGGCCGAGACCCCAGAACACGCGGAACGTGCACAGGGCGCACAAACCAGGCGCCGCGGCGCGATGCCGCCAAACCCGCTCGGGCGAGGTGCCATCGAAGCTGCTCAACCGATGCCGTGCGCCCGGCGGCTGGCGCCGGTCATATGCCCGGTGCCGCGGCGCCGGCTCTGGCCGATAGACCCTAAGACCAGATCGGCCGAGCGCCGCGACCAGGCCGACGGAGGCACACGGCCGGACCACAGGGACACGCTGGCGCGAAGCTGGTGCCGCACGCGCGGGGCTTGCGACTCGGCGGGGCCAGCGGAGACGCTGACCTAGGCCGGATGTGTGCAGCTGCCGGCGGACGGCTGCAGCGGTTGGGGCGCCGGTCGGCGCTGGCCGCGTGTGCGGAGCCAGAAGCCACGGGCACGCAGGGTCTGTGGCTCGCGGCAGGCGGTAGCGACGACGGCTGGCACGCACGGCCGACACGGCTGGCCGTGGCTGAGGCTCGAGCAGGATGGTACACGGCCGCGCAACCGCCGACTGCAGCTGCAGCGCTACTGGCACGCGCTGGCGCACGCGGCGGCGACAGCTCGCGCTTGCGGCCGGCGACAGATCCGGCCGGGCTAGGGAGCGCATGCGGGCCTAGCAGATCCTATTCCGTGAACAGGATCGAACGGGGTCGGGGCTAGCGACTAGCGCGCGCTAGGGAGCCAGGAACTTGGAATTAGAGTTTTCTCCCCGTCGGTAAGGTTCAGCCAGGTCCAGCGCGTGGGCCGCCGCGCGGCCGGCGGCGGTCAGCGTTCGGCGGCGGTCACGCGCCGGGAGCGGTGGACGTGCCGGCAGCGGCCAGCAGCGCGGGACCGATGCGTCGGGAGGGGTCCTGCGCGGGTGTGGCCGGGTGCGGATCGGCTGCGGGATGATCCAGTAGGGCGGCGCGGTGGTCTCACCAGAACCCAGGGGCCTGGTTACGGGTGCAGCACGGAGCGCCCGTGGTATCGGTCGTACCCGCGCGAGATGCAACAAGCTACTCGCCAGGCCATCGCACGGGCACGGACTGAGCGGGGCTCGCTGCAGCTGCAGGCTGCACGGGTACGACACCTGGTCTGGGCGCCACGTCCAGATGGGGCCGTCGGAGATTTGCGCCCGACGCAGGCCCGCAGCTGTCTCGGGCGAAATGCAGTCGATCGCGCCCGCTCAGCCACTGTGTCTCGCGCGGAGCAGCCATATCCCGCGTCTTGGTAATCCCGGCGTCGCCAAGAATGGCCCGGTCGCGTCGGGTGCCGAGTGCAGATCGTTCTAACACCGAGAATCGGCGACTTACAAGCGTCGGTGCTAGTCGAGCCGGGCGGACTTGCCGACGCCGTGGCCGTGGCTGCCGACGCCGGACGCGCACGTGCGACTGCTGTCACTACTGGCAGGACGAGAGTGGCTAGCTCGAGATTGAGGCGCACTAGCGCGCTTGGCGACCCAAGGGCCAGGCTTGGATCCCGCCTGAGCGGGGATCACGCGAGCCGCATAGCGGCCGGCTGCGGCACCGCTGCGGCGGCTCGGGACTGCGTGCGGCTTGTGCGACTCGCGTGGATCCTGTGGCGTGTGGTGCGCGACGCGGACCGTGCGGCGCGGATCGCGCGGACCGTGCGGCGCGCCGTGCGGCAGCCCCCCCCACCGTCCACCCTCGCCCATTTTCTCCTCGCTCGCCGCCGCGGCCGCTGCTCTCGTTGCCTCGGCCACTGCTGCGCCGGCTCGCGTAGCGTTGCCCCGGCCGCCGGCCGGCTCGCGCGGCTCGTCCACTCACGCTTATTTCCGCGGACTTGCGCAAGTCCGCGCGCGTACCCAGCGCCGCACCGCCTCATCGCCTCGCCAAATCCCGAGCACCGATCCTCATCCGTCCCTCGGCCCTCGGCGCCAGACCGCCCAGCACCGGCGCCAGCTCGTAGTTCCGCGGCCAATCGGCACATGGCGACCACGAGGGTGGGCAAGGCCGGTCCGAGCATGTGCTCGGACAAGGTCCCAGACAAGGAACCGCCGCTATATTAAGCCGCGCCCCGGCACCGCCACCCTCTAATCCACCCATCATGTCGTCTGTCAAGTCCAAGTCTGTTGTTTTCCAAAAAATCCCCGATGGAATGGTACGCAGCGCGTTGAGCGCCACTGACGCAAGCCCACGGCGGACTCCCTCGGCGTGGTCACGTCCGAGGTCAGCCTGACGCCGCCCCCCGGCGGCCTCGTGCTCAAGACACTCTACGTGTCGGTCGACCCGTACATGCGCGGCCGCATGCGGCCGGCCGAGGTCAAGTCGTACGTCCCCGCGTTCGATCTCGGCAAGCCGCTGTCCAACTTTGGTGTCGCGTCGGTCGTGGCGTCGGCCGCGGACGGCTTCAAGGTCGGCGACATCGCCGTCGTCGCCGTGTGCGAGTTCTCCGAGTACTTTGTGCTGCCGGCGGCCACGATCGCCGCGCTCGCGCTCAAGCCGCTGGACCGGTCGCTCGGTCTGCCGCTGACCAACTACCTGGGCGTGCTCGGCATGCCCGGCATGACCGCGTACTACGCCATGTACGACATCGACGGCCAGATGAAGGCTGGTGAGACGATCCTGATCTCGGCCGCGTCCGGCGCGGTCGGCCAGCTCGTCGGCCAGCTGGCCAAGCGCGAGGGCATGTACGTCGTCGGCTCCGCCGGCTCGGACGACAAGGTTGCGGCGGTCAAGAAGCTCGGCTTCGACGCCGCGTTCAACTACAAGACCGAGTCGCCGGCCGAGGCCGTGCCCAAGTACTGCCCCAAGGGCATCGACTGCTACTTTGAGAACGTCGGCGGCGAGATGCTGGACGCGGCGCTGGTCAACGCCAACAAGCGCGGGCGCATCATCTGCTGCGGCATGATCTCGCAGTACAACCTCAAGCCGAACGAGCTGTACGGCGTCAAGAACACGATGCAGATCGTGATCAAGAGCCTGCGCGTGCAGGGCTTCATCGTGCTCGACGCCATGGCCGACCCGAAGAAGTTCCGCGCGTTCCAGGACAAGGTCGCGCCGTGGGTCAAGAGCGGCGAGGTCTCGTACCGCGAGGACGTGACCGTCGGCATCGAGGCCACCGGCCAGGCCCTGGCCGACGTGCTCGCCGGCAAGAACCACGGCAAGGCCATTGTGCAGTTTGCGTCCGAGTAGTGTTGATAGCAATGCAGTTTCATGCCCTGCTGCGGCCCGCGCGCGCCCGCCACCGGCCGCCACCGCCAGCTGTCAAGGCCCTAGCGCTAGTGGGCGCTCGGCGGCACGGCTACGGCCGCGCGATAGATGACTCTTTGTGCAATCTGGGACGGTCGTGCCGGATGTGGCATATTCCCTCGTGACATTTGACTGTTGGAGCCACACCTGTCGCGCCGCTGTAATTTTGTGCCACAATGGCGCCCCTAAACGCTCGATAACTGGATATCTCGAGCTCGTCGCCTGCTCTCCGACGCTTGCTTTCGACCCACAGGCGCTCAGAAGTCCTGTTGCCGACCAGAGAACGAGCGACGAGCGCTGGATGCGCGTGGTCTGATCGAGACACACACAGAAGGCAGTCGGGCTAAGGTAAGGATGGATGGACGAGGCGTGGCTGGCGTCGCCGCCGCGCGGGCAGCGGCGGGTGTCTGGCGAAGGGCGGAGACCGGCGACGGCGCGTGAGGACGCGCGGCGACCGGACGGCGACCATGCGCAGGACTGCCGGCAGAGGCGCCCCCGACGGGGCTGCCGGAGGCACGCGCGGCTGTATGCTGCTGTTGTGTGCTGCGGCTGTATGCTGCGGCTATATGCGATGAGCCCCAGCGGCGACCCGGGCAAGAGTGACTACAGCGCGGACGGTTCCGCGGCGACAGTTTGCGCTTGCGTGACGGCCCGCGGGGCAGCCACCCTGACAGAGTCGTTGCCGGAGGCATGTGCGGCTATATGCTGCGGCTATATGCCCGCGAGCCTCCGGCGGCGACTCCGTCGAGGGTGGCTGCCCTGCGGGCAGGCACAAGCCGCCGACTGTCTGCAGAACTGCCCGCAGGGCAGCTACCCTCGACGGAGTCGCCGCCGGAGGCTCGTGCGGCTATATGCTGCGGCTATATGCTGCGGCCTCGGCGAACGACCCCGCGAGGTGGCCGCCCTCGGCGCACATCACTCACGGCGCTGTTCTGGCGACGCACGGCCGGCCCGTCCTCTCCCCCCACGTCCCTAATCCTTAAAGCTGGCTGACCGCAGATGACCGACATGCTCGGACACTGTCCGTACACGGACGAGCGCGGCCTGGCCCTGGTCGAGTGGATTGCGCGGTCGACCGGCAGCTGCATGTACGGCACGCTCGGCGCGCTGTCGTACATCTTCGGGTATCTGTCGCTGTTTGCGTGGCTGGGCGCGCAGTTGCCGCAGGTGGTGGCCAACTACCGCAACCACTCGGTCGAAGCCCTGAGCTGGATGTTCCTGTTCCAGTGGTTCATGGGCGACTTCACAAACCTGATCGGCTGTTTGCTGACGCACCAGCTGCCGTTCCAGACGCTGCTGGCAACGTACTACCTCTGCATAGACGTGATCCTGGGATCGCAGTACGTGTATTACACCAAGATCCGGCCGCAGACACACTACGTGCTGCTGTCGCCCACGGCGGCCACGGCGTCGTCGGCGTCGTCGCGCACGCTGGGCTCGCCGCGGCGGCGGGCCAACGTGCTGCTGTCGCTGTCGGCGCTGGTGGCGCTGGTCGGCGCGGACCCCGGCACGCTCGCGGCAGCGGACCCGTCGTACCTCGACAGCGTCCGGCGGTGGTTCTCACTCAAAAACACCGAGACGGTCGGGCGCGCGTTTGCGTGGCTGTGCACGTTCCTGTACCTGTCGTCGCGCGCGCCGCAAATCTACCGCAACTACAAGCGGCAGTCGACGACCGGGCTGGCGATCCTGCTCTTCGTGGCGGCCTTCCTCGGCAACGTCTTCTACACGCTGTCTATCCTGTGCTCGGCCGCCACCATGGACACCGCCGGCGGCTTCCAGAGCGAGCGCGCCCAGTTCCTGTCCGAGGAGCTGCCGTACATCCTCGGCTCGGCCGGCACCGTCGGCTTTGACATCACCATCTTCATCCAGTGGATCCACTACGGCGAGGGCAAGCTGTGGTTCTACCGCATGTGGTACGGCGACAAGGCCTTTGGCTTTGGCGTCGTCGAGGACGACTCCGAGGACGACGCCGAGTCCTTCGTGGACGAGGCGTCGACGTCCACGTCGAGCGCCACCACGCTCTCGCTCGACAACGAGAACCTGCGCCTTCACTTGCGCGACTAGCATGGGCATTGTATTGCATTTGGGTAATCGACGGTACACAGTGTATGCGGCTGTATGCCTCGTAGCGCGCGGCGCGGACGGCCTGGGCCGGCGAGCGCGCGGCGGCGGGAATATGCACGGGCCACGCTGACCCGCACGGCCGGACCATGCGGCCGCAGTCGCCGAGGGCAGCCACCGGGCGAGGCTGGGGCGTGGCCGTGCGGCCGCGCGGCATTAGGATCTGCCGCGGGTAAACGTGCGGCGGCTGAACGCGGGCTAAGGATAGACGTGGATATGTATGTACATCAATAGGCTATACACGCGCGTCCTAGGGTCCGTGTGCTAGAGCGCAGCGCCCTTGTGGTCAAGGGTGTCGAGCTCGATGTCGCGCGAGCGGTCGGGCGAGGCCAGCGGGCTGGTGGCGGCCGACGTCGTGCGCGAGGGCGTGCGCGACGCCGGCGTCGAGGCCGGCGCCGACGACGGCACCGAGGCCGCGACCGCGATCGGCTCGGTCACCAGCGCCTCGCGCAGGCGGACCTTGGCGATCGACAGCGCCTGGCTCGACATGGTCTCGGTGATGGTGATGATGGGGCCCCACAGGTTGAGCTGGTGGGCGATGTAGGCCAGGCCGCCGGCGAGGACGAGGAAGGTGAAGTAGAACGGGCTCTTGAGCACGGCCATAAACTCGTTCCAGCCGAGGACGAGCAGCAGCAGGTAGAAGTAGAGCGGGATCTGGGAGATGCTCTGGATGGTGGACCGCTTGGCGTCGACGTAGAGCGCGTCGGCCGTGCGGCGGAAGCGCGATGTGACGTCGAGCTGCTGGGCCGGCGAGAGCAGGACGGCAAAATCGACGTCGTCGTCGCCGGCGCGGGCGAGCTCGGCGGCGACGGCGTCCGGCGGCTCGACGCGCTCGCCGCCGACGGCGTAGACGGCCACGAGCGGCACCAGGGCGAGCGTGGCCTCGCGCGCCGACTCGTACACGGTCTCGATGTTGTCCGACGGCTTCCAGACGCGGGGCACGCCCTTGTCGTCGTACCGGAACCGGTCCTCGAAGACGTCGCGGAGCCAGAGCGCGACCGCGTCGGGCTTGGTGCGCTCGACGAGCCGGCCGCGGAGCGTGTGCCAGGCGCCGGCACGGGCGCGGCGCTGCGCGGCCGCCAGCGCGTCCGGGCCGAGGCCCAGGCTGGCGAGCCCGGCGCCGGCGCCGGCGGCGTCCGCGTCGAAGACGGCGCGGACCTGCTTCCAGAGGTCGGTCGGCGGCGGCCGGGCGGCGAAGACGGCGCCGAGCGCGTCGTCGAGCGCGGCGGCCAAACGGCGGCCCGCGCGGGCAGAAAGTTTAGCCGCCTCCGCGTCCCGGAACCCCGCCGCCGCCTCCTCCAGCGCCGCGCCGAGCGCCGCCTCGTCCGCCGCCGCCGAGAGCGCGTCCGTGCCGGCCACCGCCACCGCCGCCGCGCCCGCGCCGAACGCCGCCCGCGCGGCCTTGTCGGCGGCCGCCAGCGCGGCCTTGAAGTCGTACGACCCCACGGCGCCGCCCGTGGCCGCGTCCACGTCGCGCCGGAACCCGGCCGCCGCGGCCTTGGCGAGCGCGGCCAGCTGCGCCGCGTGCGTCTTGCCGAGGCGCGCGTCCAGCCGGGCCGCCAGATCCGCCCGGCGCGGCTCGTAGACCGAGCGCGCGTAGCGCGAGGCGAGGCGGTCAAACGTGTCGAGCGCGGCCGCGCGCGCGGCCGACGCGGCCGCGCCGAAGCCGTCGTGCACGCCGCCGGCCGCCACCGCCGCCGCCGCCGCCGCCTCGGCCGGCGCCACCGCGCCGTCGAACTCGTCCCAGGCCTGCGTCGCGATCTCGTCGCACCGGAACCGCGCCACCAGGACCTGCTGGGTCGGCAGGTCGAGGTCCTTGTTGAGCTCGATCTGGGCCCACACGTTCTGCGCGTACAGCGCCCAGCCGTCGGCCGGCACGCCGCGGTGGTACGCCGGCCGGAAGACGTAGTCCGCGTCCGCCGGGTCCACAAAGCGCGCGTGCAGGGCCCTGACCGCAGTCGCAAACGGCTCCGGTTGCAGCACCTTGTGCGGCAGCGCCGTGAACTGCACGTCGAACGCGTCCGTGAAGCGCACGCCGTCCAGCGCCGGCGGCTTGGCCAGCGACTCCCACAGCCGCTCGAGGTCGGCCGTCAGCGTCGCCGCCAGGTCGTCCAGCGGCGTCACGCCGATGTGGTCGCGGATCACAAACAGCAGCATGCTCCGGTGCGTCGCCCTGCGGTCAGCGCGCCCGGCCAGCACTTACTCGTGGAACAGGTTCACGTTGACCTCGAACACGGTCTTGAGCAGGCCCATGTTGGCGCCCTGGTACAGGCCGACCTGGTGCTCCCAGATGTTGACCAGCAGGACCTCGGAGGTCGCCAGCGCAAACAGCGCGGCCTTGCGCTCAAAGTCCTGGTCCTCGCCGCGCTCGCGGCCGTCCGTGCCCTCGACGTCCATGACCAGCAGCTCGCCCGCGGCCGCGCGCGCCATCCAGATGCCCTTGGTGGTCTGCCGGCGCCGGGCCTCGTCCATCACGTCGAAGCGCGTGCCGAAGAGCGCGTTAAGCAGCGTGCTCTTGCCGGTCGACTGCGACCCAAAGACCGAGATCAGGTGATAGCCGAGGCCGGCCTCGCCGAGGCCGGCCGCCGAGACGTACGGGCCGACCTCCGGGCTGAACTGCTTGTCTTCGTCGATCACCTGGACCGGGCCGGCGGGCGGCCCGGCCGCGGCGCTGCCCGCCGGAGAGGGTTGCGTGGCCGATGCCATGGCCTGCGCTGAGTCTGGATGCGTTCTGTCAGGCGTCGGGGCCTGGCGTGGATAGTGTCCGGGGAAGGATGGGTGGGATGGTGAAATGTCGATTTGGCCTGTCGCCATCCAGCCAAAATACCACGCCCGACCTTTCGGCAACCGAGCACGAAGCGAGCATGACGGTGAGTACAGGGGCCGGGGCGGGCCGGCCGGTGGCCGGGACGATGCGGGCGGGCTGCCGGGGCGCTGGGGGGCGCGGATGGCTGGAGGACGGGGTGGGGACGCGGGCGGGGCGGCGACGGGGCGGCGACGGGGCGGCCGGGGCCGGCGGCAGGGGTCGGCCGGGAGCGGCCGGGCGGCGGCGGGCCCGGGCGGCGCAGGGTTTGGCCGCGCGGGGTTTGGCCGCCGGGGCTTTGGCCGCTGCCGGGCGGCGGACGGCTTGGCCGGCGCAGGACGGCCGCCCTCACGCCCTCGCGCCGCCGCCGCCCGCGGCCGCCCGCCGGTCGGGGCCCCGCCCTGCCGGCCTGTCCGAGCCTGCCTGCCTGCCGCCCGCAGCCGCCGGCTTGCTGGCCGTGCTGCCGCACCACCCCCACCGAGCATGCTGACCGCAGGACTCCACCGAGCTCCGCGACTACGAGGCCGCCATGGCCAAGCGCCGCCACGACCACGTCCTCACCGACCGCGAGGAGATCATCGACGTCCGGTAAGTCGGTCGCGGGCGCGCTGACCGCAGCGGCGTCCAGCGCACGTACGAGGGCGCGTATCTGCGCACGGCCATGCTCGAGGTCACGCTCGGTAAGTCCCGCGCGACCGCCGCTGACCCAGCCCTCTCGATCCTGCGCCTGTTCAACATCGAGTTCTTCCCGATCGGCATGTGGTTCGCGGCCATCGCGCTGGCGTTCCTCGTCATCGGCTTCCGCCGGCGGCTGCTCAACAACGTGGCCATCCTGTCGGGCCGGCCCGCGACGCACTTTCTGACGTCGGGCACGCCCGTGCTGATCATGACCGTGGTCTGCCTTGCGGGCTACGTGGCCATGCTCGTCGAGGTTTTTGTTTAGTCTGAGGACGGAATGGAGTTGCACTGGTACCCGCCGCAGCCCGTGCGGCTCAGGGGTCGTCCCCACACTAGCCGAGTCCTCGGCCGCGGCTGTTGGTAGAGCCCGGCTAGAGCTTGGCGATCGCGTAGCCACACTCAATTCGCCTGTCACAACGCCCGGCGGCTAATCCTTTGACCGCTGCGCACGGCCCTCAGGGGCCGTTCAGGGGCCTTCGGCGTGGCCGCCGCGGCGCCGTGGACCCGCGCGCTCCTCGCGAGTCTGGCAGCCCGGTCCCTCCGCTCGCGCCCGCTCGCGTTGCGACCGGCGCCCAGCGAACGTCTGTAAATGCTCCCGAGTGCCCGGAGCCTGCACTAACCACAGCTCGTTGCTGTGGTCACATAGGCTTAACTACACCTTCCCAGCTTCCTCCCAACACCATCGGCTCCGCCAGGGGCAGTGCCGCACTAGGGGGCGGCTGTCCAGAACGCTTGGCAGCTGTCTGGCAAGCTCGAGTCCGAGCATGGACGAGGCTGCGACGGCGTCTCCGTCGAGCGTGCACCCTGCGGCCGGCTTCTACCGAAGCTTCTGCCAGAGCTTCCGTCGAAGGCTGCTACCATCGGTACGGTCGCCGCCGGAGGCTCAGCCACCAGGAAGTCCGCGGCGGCGATTCCACCAAGAGCAGCTGCTTGGGTCGCCCTCGGCGGGCGCCGCCCGCATGCCTACTCTCGACCGCCTGCAGGTCTACTTGACGGAGTCACCGCCGCGGGCTTGTCAGTGGCTGATCCGGAGGTACTCCGTTGAGAGTAGGCCCTGCAGGCGGCTCTACCTGAAGGCAGCCGCCGGAGGCTCGCCATGGCTCGTCTGCAGCGGTCCCGAGAGTTCCATATGCAGGCTGCATGCTACGTGAAACACGGTCCTGAAGGTGTTCGCTTGAGTCAGGCGGCTGATGGTCCGAGTCCCCAGCGGTCCGGTCCGCGGCGGTCCGGGTCCGGTCCGGGTCCGGTCCGTCCGGTCCGTCCGGGTCCGCCCGGGTCCGGCCGCAGGTCCGATCCGGGTCCGCCAGTCCGGGTCCGCCCGCGTCCGTCAGTCCAGTCCATCTCCAGGTACCTCCCGCCTGCAATCCGTGTACCAGCGGCTATATACATGCATCCGCCACGCATGGGTTCCTTGATCCACCAGACCAAGCGCACATAGACTACAGCCGCCAACTGAGCCCATGCCTGACCAAGCGGGCGCCGGATACTCGTCACCGGCATGACTCCGGCTGCGAGTCGAGACTAGGTTCTGCGAGCGGCTCTCTAGCCGAAGGGCATTTCCCCTCGACAGTCGGCAGAGTCGCCGCCGCGAGTGCGCTCACCGACGGTGGGCCCTGCCGGCAGACGCCGGCGGCTATACGCCACATCTGGCGGCTGTATGCACGGTGATGTAGACCCGGCGTGTTGGTACATTGCCGCATGTTTGATAGAATAATTGGGCAGACCAAGCCGCGCTGTTGCAAATTTGCGGCGCACCTGCCGACAGAACCTCTGTTTACAACGGCAGTCCGCGGAGGTCGTGCACGCGGAGATCGATCCGGGCGTGGGCAGTGTACGGAGGTGCCAGCAGCGAGCGGGTGCAGGCGCAGGCGCAGGCGCAGGCGAGGCGGCACGCGAAGGAGCGCATAGCACTGAGCGCAGTAGGGCGCGATAGCATCGCTTGCCGGCGGACGGAGCGGTCGCAGGCGTCGCAGCCTCGCAGCCTCGTGCACCGCGGCATCGCGGTCTCGCGCCTGTTGCGCCGTGGGGCGACCGCGGACGATTGCTGTCCAGCGACGCGACGCGAGGCACGCGCCACGACGCCACATCCGCGCCACGCAAGCACACCGCCACGTGAGCCGCACCCACGCGCCAAGGGGACCACCGAGCAACCACCGTCCTCAGAGCTGGTATGGCGCAGGCCACAGCAACAGGCGACCGCGGGCGCGGGCCGGAGACGCGCGCTGGAATGAGCGTGACGATCTCGTACTTTGACCCGCTGGGCGTGGCGCCCAACATCATCAAGGACATCGAGGCGCGGGTGCCGTTGCTCAACCTGCACTGGCACTCGCCGCCGCGACCGCTGCGGGCGATCGCGGCGCTGCCAGTGCGGCTGGTCGAGGAGACGATCGCCAGCAGCGAGACCGGGTCCGGGGTGGCCGGGCTGCTGGAGGCGCCGTACATGAAGATCATGCTGGTCAAGTGCGACGACAACGACACGTACCGGTCGTCGGTGCGCAAGATCATCCGCGAGTGGTTCACAACGAAGGTGGTCGCGCGAAGGGACTCGACCGAATGGATGATCTTCTACTACGGGCCGCGGACGGCGACGTCGTCGGCGCTGCGGTTCAAGACGGGCGTGTTCGACAAGATCAAGGCCGACTTCAACACGTCGAGCAAGGAGGACCGGTGCGTGTACGTGCCCAGCACGTTTGCGTCGGACGTGGACGAGCTGGACCTGTGGGGCGACGTGATGATGCGGCTCAAGGACGGCGTGCTCGACGCGTTTGGCCGGCGCGTGCGGCTGTACGAGGCCGAAGTGCGCCAGCTCGAGGCCACGCCGGCGTGGGCCGGCTTCTTTGCGATGAAGGAGCGGCTGGCGCACGCGTTCGACAGCCTGCACCTGGTGGAGGACGCGCTGGGCGAGTACGACGAGCTGGCGGCGGCGGCGGCGGGCGCGGCCCGCGGGCCGCCGCCGCCGGCGGGCCGCGCGACGGCCGTGGGCGGCTCGCCGCTGGCGTACACGCCGGCAGAGTTTGCGGCGCTGCGCGGCAAGGTGCTGGACGGCGCTGCGACGGGCTACGACCTGCGGTGCTACCTCTTTGGCCGGCAGGCGGCGCTGCTGCTGGCGCTGATGGCGGCGGCGTCGTCGCCGACAATGGCGGCCATCCGCGTGGCCGAGCTGCTGGTGCGCACGCGCGACTTTGTGCTGGACGCGGCCAAGCTGGCCGACGTCGACCAGTACACGGCGGCGGCGTGGCAGTTTGCCGTCATCGTGGACGTGCTCGACGCGACCGAGCACCAGGGCCTGGCCGGCGGCAAGACGCGCGACGTGGCCGACTCGCGCGCGGAGGTGCTGCTGCTGGCCCGCGCGGCCGTCGAGACGCTGGCCGAGCAGCGGGGCTGGGCCGTGGCGGACGGCGTAGCCGGACTGACGGGCGCGCTGGCAGAGGTCGACCTCGACGGCCCCGCGGCGGTGCCGGCGCCGGCGCCGCCGCTCTCGGGCCGGCTCGCCGACGTGCTCGCGTCCCGCCAGGCGTTCCTGGACTTTTACCTCGACATCTCGGACACGGCGCGGTCGTACTACGAGTCGGCCGACCGCACGCGGTCCGTGGACAAGCTGCGGACAGACATGGCGGTCGTGCTGCACGCGAACGGCGACTACGACGGCGCGGTCAAGCTGCTGACGTCGCTGCCCCAGATCTACGCGTCCCAGGGCTGGGCGGCGATCTCGACCAGCCTGTACCTGGTCTACGGCGACTGCCTGCGGCGCCTGGGCCGTGCGGAGGAGTACCTGAAGATCAACATGCACCTGCTGCGGGCGCGGCCGGACCTGGTCGACATGGCCGAGCTGTGTGCGAGCGTCCGCGCGATGGCGGCCGACCTGCCGCGGCAGGTGCGCGTGGACGCGGACGCCGTGTTCGGGCTGGCCGTGGCCGGCGTGGCGCGGCCGGGCGCGGCCGGGTGCGCGCTCGACCTGCACGTGCACAACGCGTTCGACAGCACGTGGGACGTCGACAGCGTGGTCGTCCGGCTGGCGGACGCGGCCGGCCAGACGCTCGAGTTCGCGGCCGGCGCGACCGTGGTGGAGCCGGGCGACAACACGGTGGCGCTGCGGACGGCGGTGACCACGCCCGGCGACTTTGGCGTGGTCGCGGTCGAGCTGGTGCTGGGCCAGCTGGTGCTGGTGGAGCCGGCGCCCGAGGGCCGCGTGCGCACGTACGCGCGGCCGGACGCGCTCGCGGTGGAGCTGCGGGCGCCGCGCGAGCTGCGGCTGGCCGGCGGCCGCACGCTAGAGCTGGACGTGGTGGCCGGGGCGGACGCCGCCCAGGCCGTGGCCGTGCGCGCGCGGCCGGCCACGGCCGGCCTGACGCTGGATCTGGCCGAGGCCTCTGTGCAGGTTGCCACGGCGGCCGCCGAGCCGGCCGCTGCCGATGGCGACACCGTCGTGCTGGGCGACCTGGCCGCCGGCGCCTGTGCCCGCGTCGTGCTGCCGTACGCGCTGACGGCCGACGCCGACGACGTGGATGTCGCCGTCGAGGTCGACTACCGCACGGCCGCCGGCGCGCAGACGCTGGCGCGCGTGCTGCGGGCGTCCGTGGCCCTGCCGGTGGCCGTGTCGGTCCAGGACATCTTCAAGGCGGACGTGCTGTTCTCCAAGTTCTCGGTCGGGTGCACGGCGGTGCCGCTGCGGGTGCTCGCCGGGCGGCTCGAGGGCACGGCCGAGTTTGCCGTGACCGGCGGCGGCACGGCGGACGAGCACGTGGCTCTGGCGACGCAGCCGGTCGCGCTGACGTACGCCATTGCGCGGCAGACGACCGGGCCGCGGCCGGGGGCCGCGTTGCCGCTCGAGCTCGCGCTCGACTACCGCCGGCTGGACGACGAGGTGGCGGCGGTGGTGCGGGCTGCGGCGGCGGCCGCGGTCGCGGCGGAGCCGGGCGCCGGCCCGTACGCCGGGCTGGTGGCGGAGGCCGCGCTGGCGGCCGTGCCGCGCGCCGTGGACGCGTACGCGCTCGGCGGGCCGGTGGACCTCGGGGCCTACGACGCGCGCGACTGGGCACGCGTGCTCGCGGTGGCGGGCGCGGACGGCGGGCGCGGCGCGGTCGAGGCCGTCGCGCGCGTGCTGCACGGCGGCCCGCTGGCGCCCGAGGACGCGGCGGCCACGGCGGCCACGCGGCGGGTGGCGGTGCCGGTCGAGATCCCCGCCGTCGACGTCCTGTTCACGATCGAGCTGGCAGCGGCGGGCGGGCCCGGTCCGCTCGGCGCGTCCGTGTTCCACATCGGCCAGGAGATCGCGATCCGGCTGCGGATCGAGGCCACGCACGCGTGGGCGGCGCGCGCGACGCCGGACGGGGCCGAGTTCGTGTACGACGTGCTGGCGCACCCGGCGTCGTGGCTGATCTCGGGCAAGCGCAAGGGCCACTTTCGCGCGACGGAACGGCGGCTGGACGTGGCGCTGGTGCTGGTGCCGCTCAAGCCGGGCACGGTGCTGCTGCCGGCGGTGGAGGTGCGCACGGCGCCGGGCGTGGACGTGGTGGCCGAGGTCGACTACGTCAACAACGCCGAGAGCATTGTTGTCTTGCCCGAGATGACCCACGTCATGTTTGCAGTGGACTAATGAATGTGACGCGGGGTGTGGCGTGTGCGTGCGTTGGCGACGCGGCGGCTATATGGGGGCGGCGGGTATATGGGCGGGCGGGGCGCGCGTCGCGGCGGCAGCCAGCGGACGGCGGCGCGCGGCGGCGCAGCGTCCGGCAGCGCCCCCGGGGGCGGGCTCCGCGGCGCCGGCGGCGAGCACCGGCCAGCGCTGGCGGCCGCGGAGCCGCCGCGTGGCGGTGCGGCGCAGGTACGGGCGCCGCGCCGCGCGCGGTACCCGGAGGTACCCGGCGGCGCGGCGCGGTACCCGGGGGTACCCGCGGCCGCAGGTACGGCTGCACGGCCACAAAGGCTCCGTAGTCACCCGACGACCCACCGGCCCGCTGCGTCCGGTGGCGCCGCCGGATCGAACCCGGGTACTAGCGGAACAGGCCCTAGCGCGGGTCGCCGGGGCGGGGGAAGAAACACTGCCGTATCGGGCTGGCGCCGCTCACCAGCCACGCGCGCCCACGGGGCGGCCGGCGGCGCCCGCCGGAGGGCCCCGGCCAGGCGCGCATGTGACTGCGAACAGCGGGGGTGCGTTGGCCGCTGAGTCAGCGCCTCCACCGCCACGGTACCGGCCGCGGCGTACCCGCGGTAGCGGCCGGCCGTGCGTGGTAGCGGCGCGTACCGCAGCGCCACAGCACCGCCACCTCCAGGTCATTTGACTGTCAAAACCGCCAGCCAAAACCACGTCGCTCGCAACAGTTCACCATCCTCGCCGGCACCCCCGGCCTGACCCATCGAGCCCTCCCCCGGCGCCGCACCCCGACGCAGCGCTCAGGTCCTGGATGCGCGCACGGCCGCGCGGATTGATGGCCTGTTAGCGCGACATTTGCACCCGGCCCCAGCCCACCGTCCGCCGCTGGCCCTGCGTCCAGCGCCCTCGCCGGCCGCCCGCCTCCGCCGGCCGCCCGCCCGGTCCCCGCCGCCGGCCTCGCCGGCCCGCGGCCCCCGTCCCGGCCGCCCGCCGGCCCGCCCGCGCCGGCCGCGGCCTCGATCGCCATGTTTGTCTTCCCGGCCAACGACGAGGGCTACCGCAAGCGCAAGCGCGCGCACAAGGCGTGCGAGCAGTGCAAGCGCCGACGAGTGAGTACGTGCGCGGCGCCGCTGACCCAGAAACGCTGCGAGCCGCCGTTCAAGAACCACGACCGATGCGCGCCGTGCATGAAGGAAAACATCCCGTGCAGCCTCGTGCTGGCCGCGCAGGCCGCACGCGACTCGGACTCGGACTCGGTGTCGCCCGTGGCGCCCAAGGCGCCGGCGCTGGACGAGCCCGGGCCGAGCCGCGCGGTCCCCCGCCGCGCCGGCTCGTTTTCGGGCGCGTCCGGCCGCACGGCGTCCACCGACCCGTCCGCCGAGCTCGACCGCGCGGCCCGGCCCGCGCGGCCGCCGCTCAAGCGCGCGGCGTCGGCGTCGTCGGCCGAGCTCAAGGCCCGCGCGGCCGACGACGAGATGCCCGAGGTCGGCGCCACGCGCTACATCGGCGACCTCGACCCCGCCTCGGTCCTGCTCACGCTGCGCAAGCTCGAGAAGAACAACATCGGCGTCTGGGTCAAGGGCGTCTCGGTCAACCAGCCCGTGAACCAGCACCTGGTCGCGTACCTCAACTCGCTGCACGCGTTCGACCTCCCCCCGCGGCAGGACCGCGAGGGCCTGCTGGCGATCTACTTCAAGTACATCAACCCGATCCTGCCGCTGCTCGACCAGGACAAGTTCCTGCACCAGCACGCGCGCGACGAGTGCCCGACGCTGCTGCTGCACGCCGTGCTGCTCGCGGCGTGCCGCCACAACGAGGCCCGCCGGTTCCTGCACCTGCGGTCGCCGCGGCACTTTGCGTCGCTGACGGCGACCAAGATCCGCGCGCTCATCTACGCCAACTTCGAGCGCGACAAGCTGACGGTCGTGCGCGTGCTGGCGCTGCTGTCGCTGCACTCCGAGGGCTCGGACGGGCTCGAGAAGTCGTGCTCCGACCTCGAGCAGTCGTTCCACTACGCGCACTTTCTCGGCCTCCACCACGAGCGCCAGTCGCACCCCGACCAGACGCCGATGCGCGCGCTGTGGTGGTCGCTGTGGTGCCTGGACCGCATGTCGGCGTGCATCTCGGCGCGGCCGCTGATCTCGCGCCTGGACGACGTGGGCGTGTCGCGGCTCGAGCCGCACGAGAAGACCTGGCTCGCCCAGCTCTTTGAGGTCTGCTCCATCCTCGACAAGGTCATCGCCATGTACCGCCCGGAGGACATGCCCGTGCCGCCGCCGATCGCGATGGGGCTGGACGAGCGCATGCTGCCGCCGGAGCACGCGGCCGCGGTGGCGGCCGCGGCCGCGCACGCGGCCCGCGCCAAGTCGGCGGGCCGCAAGCCGCCGCCGGTCGCCACGCAGCCGTTTGTCGACCTGCTGCGGCTTGTGCGCTGCGCGGCCGTCATCCTGGCCCACAAGCGCGTGCCCGACGAACAGGACTCGTCCGACATCCTGCTCGAGGCCGCGTCGCAGATCACGACCATTGTCTCGAGCCAGCACAGCCTGCCGCCGCTGCCGGTCGTGCCGTACGCGGTCTCGCTGACGCTGACGGTCTACCTGCGGCTCTACCCCGCGCCCGACGCCATCGCGGGCTGGTCGCGGTCCTGCGCGGTCCTCGACGACCTCTCGCGCACCTGGTGGGTGGCCGAGGCCATGGGCTCGATGGCCCGCAGCATCTTCAAGAAGCTGGAGGAGGACACGTTTGCGTCCGAGCAGACGACGCCGCTGGCCTCGGCGCCGCCGCCGCTGAGCCAGATCCCGGTCGTGCCGCTGCCGGTCGTGCCGGTCGTGCCGCTGCACCCGCCGATGGCCCCGCCCAGCCTGCCGTCGCCGTCGCCGATGCCGTCGCCGGGGCCGGCGACGAACCAGGTCGAGCCCACCCAGATCCTCGACATGTTCTCGGACCTGCCCAACCCGACGTCGTTCCTGGAGCAGGCGCTGATGCTCGACGACTTTGCCGAGCAGTTCTACGCGCCGGGCCTGCAGTTCGAGGCCGAGACGGCGCCGGCGGTGCCGGACCTGCCGCCGGCCATTCCGGGCT
The DNA here is from genome assembly GCF_038497935.1 of Neoaidaea tothii. Lineage (NCBI taxonomy): Eukaryota > Fungi > Ascomycota > Lipomycetes > Lipomycetales > Lipomycetaceae > Neoaidaea > Neoaidaea tothii. The sequence continues at coordinate 191,404 of NW_027117986.1, forward strand.
TCCAGCCGAGCGGCAGCGAGGAGTCCAAGATCTACGGCTTTGCGCTGTGAGCGGCGGGCGAGGCGGGCGGCGAGACGGCGGGGCGGAGCGGCGCGTGAGCCGCACGGCGTGCGGCGCGCCGCCCGCGGCTATATGCCCGCGCGCCGCACGGCGTGCGGCTGGACGCGGCCGGCGCTTTTGGATTGAAAAGGAGTTTGTGTCACCAAAATGTCGATTTGTTGCTAGTAATGTCTTAATATCACGTGTCCCGCAGCCGTGCGGCTCGTGCGGCTCGACGCGTCGCGACGCGTCGAGCTAGCCGACGGCGCTCTCCATCGCATCCACAGGCGCGATGCTGTCCAAGCTGACGACGTCGCTCAAGACGGCGTGGCACAAGACCGTCGCCGAGTTCAACGAGTTCGAGCAGCAGCAGGAGGAGCGGCGGCGGGCCCGCCAGACCGGCCGCGACGGCGACCGCTATGGCGCGCTGCACACGACGACGGACGAGAACCGGGCGGACCCGCGCCGGACGGCGTCGCTGGGCGCCGTGCGCGACCGCGGCCGCGAGGTTCTCAAGCGGCGCAAGATCTCGACGGACCTGAGCGGCGTGCTGCGCACGCTGGCGAGCGACCCCGACGGCGGCAACCGGCACAAGCGCCCGAGCCGGCCCGTGCTGGAGGAGCGCAAGGTGCACTCGATCTACCGGTCGTCGTCGATCTCGTCGCTGTCGTCGACCGCGTCCGAGGGCGACCGCGGCGAGACGACGCTGGTGCCGGGCGGAGACTCGGACGCGTCGGACGAGACGGCCAGCGACCGGTCCCGTGGCCGGCCGGGCTTGCCGGGCGACGGCGGCCGGCTGGGCGACGGCGGCCGGCTGGGCGACACTGGCCGGCTGGGCGACACCGGCCGGCCGAACGACACCGGCCGGCTGAACGACACCGGCCGGCTGGGCGACGCCAGCCCGGGCGGCGCCGCCGACGCCGCCGCGGCCGCCCAGCCCGGCCGCCCCCACGGGCCGCGGCTGCAGGCCTCCGCCCTGGCGCACTCGCCCTCGCCGGCGCCGTCCACGGACCACGACGACAGCGACAAGGAGAACTCGTTCTACGTCCGCGCGGACCCGTCCGACGCCGACGACCTCGCCGACGACGAGGCCATCCTGGTCGAGCCCGCCCCCGCCGTCGACCACGTGCTGGACGTGCTCAAGCAGCGCATCGCCGAGCTCGAGAAGGCGGCCGACGACAGCCGCGCGGCCGAGGCCGACCTCCGCGCGGCCGCAGCCGCCGCCGCCGACCGCGCCGTCCGCGCCGAGGCGTCCGAGGCTGCCACGCGCGCCCGCGCCGACAACGCGGACCGCGCCGAGGCCGCCGCCCGCCAGCGCTCCGAGGAGCTGCTCGCGCTCGTGCAGGCCCGCGAGTCCGAGCTCGCCGAGGTCCAGCAGGGCCGCGTCACCGCCCGCGCCGCACACGACTCGGGCGCGGTCCAGCTGGCCGGCGCACTCAAAAAGGTCACCATGCTCGAGCAGCAGGTCCGCGCCCGCGACGCCACCATCGACGATCTGCAGCAGCACATTGCGCGGCTCGAGCACGCCATGCGCGACGAGCCGCGGAGCCCGGTCGACGACGACCGCTCGTTCGAGGTGCTGTCGCCGGTCGCCATCGACCTGCTGGGCTAGGCGGCCGGGGCGCGGCAGCGCCCGGTGGGGCGGCTGCCTAACAGGCGGCTCGCTGCGGGCCCGGGCCCCACGAAGCGCGCCCGAGGCTCGCCGGCAGCTGCGTGCGCGGGGCTGGCACGCCGGGCGGCGCGCTAAGCGAGCTCGGCAGCTGCCGGCTGTCAAATAAAGTTTAATACAGGGCACATTATAGGGTTTTTGGAAGTAGGGTTGGCGGCGCAGCGTGACTGCGTTTTTTGGGCGTCCACAACTCACAGCACGCCTCGCAATTTTATTATAGTCGTTTGTTCTCATCGGCAAATTCTCATCCACGGTTTCCATCAGCAAAAAAATGTAAGTTGACCGCGCCACTGGTCCACGAGCGCACGGGGTGGGTGGATAATCCGCGCGACTGCCATCTGCCGGGCCCGGCGGCGCCGCCAGCGGGCCCGCAGACACGGCTCTCGCGTCGAGAAGCTGCTTGACTCCGTTCCCTCGTGGATCGGACACTCATTCAGCTTGGATTGTTAGACTGACCTAGCCAGCAGACAACATGACCAGAACCTCTGTCCTGAGCGACGCGCTTAACGCGATCAACAACGCCGAGAAGACTGGCAAGCGCCAGGTCATGATCCGCCCTTCGTCGAAGGTGATTGTCAAGTTCCTGACGGTCATGCAGAAGCACGGTATGTAGCCCGCAGAGCATGAGAGAGAGCGCCAGCAGCACGCCCGACCCGGGTGATAACTGGGTGAATTGTCGGTTTCTCCGTCCCTCTTTGCCTTTTAATGTCCCGGAAGATTGAAGAAGAGTCCTTTCTTACACGCTGCGCGAGCTCCCTCGGGGCTGTGCCTCGCTGAGCGTTTATTTCTCTTCGACATGCTCTGCCCGCCGGGCGACGCTAACGACGCAGGATACATTGACGAGTTCGAGGAGGTCGACGACCACCGCTCGGGCAAGATCGTTGTCCAGCTCAACGGCCGCCTGAACAAGTGCGGCGTCATCTCGCCCCGCTACAACGTCCGCCTGGCCGAGATCGAGAAGTGGGTCACCAACCTGCTGCCCTCGCGTCAGTTTGGCTTCATCATCCTGACGACCTCGGCCGGCATCCTCGACCACGAGGAGGCCCGTCGCAAGCACGTCTCGGGCAAGATCCTGGGCTTTGTTTACTAGACGCGCTGCGGCGGACTCATCATGGGAGGATCTAATGTATGGTCTGGTATCAAAAGCACATGTATTTTTGTCGTCCACGTTCATATAAAATGTACAAATAGTTAAACTATCTTGACCCTGCCTGCGTCCGCGCCGAATAAAGACCCGTTTTGCAAGAGCCGCGCACCGCGTCACGTGAGCCTCACGTGCGCAACTCCCAGGCGCGTTTCGGCGCGGCCGGGTAACCTCCGCCCCGGCCAAAAATTTTCTGTCCGCGCCGCGTCCTCCCCAAGCATCCAGCATCCCCCAGCATTCGCGGCACCATGGCGTCCTCTCTCGCCAAACAGCTGACGGCGCTCAAGTCGGCGTCGTCCAGCATGGACCGCAAGAAGCGCCAGAAGGCGCACGCGGTCTCGCTGATCTACGAGCCCGCGGTGTCGGCCGCCCAGGACTACGACTCGATCTTCCAGGTCGCGCTCGAGGGCCTGCGCGAGCTCGAGTCGATCGACCCCCGGTTCGAGGTCTTTGAGAAGTCGCTCTTCTCCGAGACCTCGATCGGCCTGGATCGGTTCGTCCAGACCAAGGAGCAGAACGCGGCCATCGACAAGGCCGTGCACTCGTTCCTGTCGCTGCTGGCGCCGCGGATCATGCTGCAGCCGGCGCTGGTCGCGCTCGAGTGGCTCGTGCGGCGGTTCAAGATCCACGAGACCAACGCGGAGCTGCTGCTCACGACGTTTCTGCCGTTCTACGCGCACGACATCTTCAAGCGGGTGCTCGACATCACGCCGTTCCCGCTGCCGCCGCTGTACGCGTTCCTCAGCAACTCCAAGAGCTTGGCGCAGAACCCGCCCAAGACGCTCATCATCCGCGCGCTGGCCCGCGACAGCCAGCTGGCGACGCTGGTCAACGAGCACGTCGTGGCCGAGATCGCGGCCCGCCGCGAGCACCACACGCTGCTCTCGTTCTGGACGTCGCTGACGATCTCGGTCGTGATCTTCCTCAAGGAGAAGACCACGCCCGAGGAGACGATTGCCGAGCGCGTGCTGCCGTACGTGTCGGCGGCGATCGCCAGCAAGAAGTCGGCCGACGCGCAGATCGCGGCCTACATGATCCTCGTCGTGCTGGTCTCGCAGTGCCAGCTCGACCGGCCGGTCGTGGACGCCGTGGTCAAGAGCGTGGCGTTCAACTGGACCAAGCGGTCGCAGCGCCACGGCCTCGCGGCCATCACCCAGGCCGTGCAGTCGCTGGACCTGGCCACGCACGAGCCGCTCGACCGCGCCGTGTTTGCGGCCGTCCAGCGGCTGGACGACCCGCTGGCCGAGCTCGACCAGCTCAAGGCCAAGGTCAAGGTCGACAAGTTCCTGCTGGCGTACGCGCTGGCGCTGCTGGCCTACGCCGCCAAGGACTCGCTGCCGGTGTGCGTGCGCCTGGCCAAGGGCGCCGACCTCACGCCGGCCCAGCGCCGGCTGCTGCTGGCCGAGATCGTGCGCGCGGCCGAGGCCGAGGCCGACGCCGAGACCCAGCACGCGTTTGCGGCCGCGCTGTCGGCGGCCGCGGACGACGCGGACCTGGCCGCGGACCTGGCCGACGTCTTTGCGCGGCTCGACGTCGACCTCGACCGGCTCGAGCTGCGGCTGCAGGCGTCGCTCAAGCCCGCGCCGGCCGAGCCCGCGCCGGCCGACGCCCCGGCCGCCGCCCGGCCCAAGCCGCCCGCCGCCAAGGACGTCCTGGCGTCCCTCCGCGCCGTCTCCGCGCCCAGCTTCCTCGCCGCCGACGCCGCCGACGACTTCAAGTACCTCGCCGACGTCTTCTTCAAGCTGCTCGCCGACAGGCCCGGCGTGCTGCCCGACTTTGTGCAGAACCCGGCCGTGTTCTGCTCGGCCGAGGCCGCCATCACGTTCCTCATCCGGCTCGCCAACTCGCGCCAGTTCCCGGCCCTCGCCCGGCTGGCCGCGCTCGAGCTCTACAAGGGCTACGTGGGCTCGGTGCCGGCGGCCACGGACGTGCAGGCGTCGCTGGTGTACGTGCTCACGGTCCTCGCGGACCCGGCGCCGAAGCTGCGGGCGGCCGCCGCCGACTGCGTCGCCGCCCTCGCCGCGCGGTACCGCGGCGCCGGCAAGCGCGGCACCATCCTCGGCCTCGAGACGCTCTACGGCGACAGCAGCGCCACCGCCCAGCTCAAGTGGATCGGCTCCAAGGACCTCCAGGCGTTCCTGGCCGAGGTCGAGGGCCACGTCGAGGAGTGCGTGCTCGACGCCGACTTTGTGCACACGGCCATGGCCGGCGTGCTCGACACGTCCGGCCACGACAAGAAGAAGGCGCCGTTCAAGGGCGCCGTGCTCGCGTTCCTGGCGTCGCACGCCAACGCCACGCCGCTGGCCGCCGCCAAGCTCGCGCTCGTGCGCATGATCACCGGCTCCCGCAAGACGGCCGTGCCGGTGTTCGGGCTCTGCGGCGACCTCGTCAAGACGTGGATCGCCGGGCGGCCGGCGCTGGCGGCGGCCGCCGCCGCCGAGGGCGTGCCCTTCGCCGCCGTCGAGCGCGCCATGCTCCGGCTCGTCACGCCCGCCGACAAGGACGGCATCAAGTTCCTGCTCTCGGCGGTCTCGTCCGAGACCGCCGGCCTGGCCGAGCTCGTCTGCGGCCGCGTCGTCGAGCTCTGGCCCGCGTTCAAGTTCGACACGCAGCTGGCCGTCGCCAAGGTCCTGCTCGAGATCGCGCTCAACGCCGAGAGCGACCTGGACACGGTCGACACGCTCGGCCGGCTGGCGATCTCGGTCCAGCTCTACAACGAGCTGCTGGACGACACCCGGTTCGAGCTCGACCAGCCGCAGGAGGCCGCCAGCCCGCGCAACGTCAAGCGCCGCCGGCGCTCGTCGTCGTCGCGCCAGAGCCACGTCGGCCAGCTGGCGCACGTCATGGAGAAGAAGCTGCGCCGGCTGACGCTCATCCTCGAGCTGCTCGAGGCCGAGCAGGGCCTGGCCGACGGGCAGGCCCTGCTGCGCCAGCTCTTCGACGTCCTGGGCGACCTGCTCGCGCTCAAGACCGACACGGCGCTGCCGGTGCAGTACACGCAGCAGGTCCTGGTCGGCTGCATGCTGCCGATCGTGCGCGGCATGGCGCCGAGCCAGATCGAGTCGAGCGTGGTGCGCATGGACCTCGTCGTCAGCTGCATCCGCACGGCGTCGTCGCCCCAGATCCAGAACCGGTTCCTGCTGCTCGTGGCCGCGCTCGCCAAGCTGTCGCCGGAGATCGTCCTGCACAGCGTGATGCCCATCTTCACCTTCATGGGCGCCAACACCGTGCGCCAGGACGACGAGTTCTCGGCGCACGTCATCGACCAGACCATCGCGCAGGTCATCCCGGCGCTGGCGCAGTCGATCGCGACGACGTCGACGCCGGCGTTCGGCGTCGTCGAGCTGCTGCTGAGCTTCGTCAACTCGTTCCCGCACATCCCGTACCACCGCCGGGTGAAGCTCTTCACGACGCTGATCCGCACGCTGGGCGCGGCCGACTCGCTGTACCTGCTGCTGGCGCTGCTCGGCAAGAAGCACTGGGAGACCAAGGCCGCGCGCGGCGCCAAGGCCAAGGCCAAGGCCGCGGAGGAGGCCGAGGGCTACGACCAGTTCGTGCTCGTCCTGCTCAAGTCGTTCGGCCTGGTCGACCGCTTCGTGGCCGTGCACAGGTACGTCGAGCTGGTGGACGGCATCGCCGGGACCCGGGCGGCCGCGGCCGGCGCCGCCGCCGGCGCGCTCGACCTCTTCGGCCTCGGCAAGCTCTCGGGCGACCGCGTGGTCTCGCTCAAGGTCGACCTGCTGGCGTTCGTCAACCGCACGCTCGTCAAGGGCGGCCTCGCCGCGCTCGTCAACGACGTCTTCCGGTCCACGGCCGCCGCCGGCGTCGCCGTCTCGCTCGAGCTGCGCGACCAGCTGCGCGCCACCTTCGCCCAGATCTTCGAGGTCCTCCTCGGCATGGTCGGCACCGACGGCGCGCGCAAGGCCCGGCCGTTCCAGCTCGAGATCTACACGTCGCTCGACAGCATGCTCCAGCTGTTCCCGATCCAGGACTTTGTGCGCGTGCTCGGCCAGCTCATCCGGCCCGCCGCCGGCGACTCGGCCGACGCGCGCGAGCAGCAGGAGATCGCGCGGCGCGGGCTCGTGCTCATCCAGTCCAAGTTCGACGCGGACGTGCGGCCGGCCGACACGGTGGCCAAGAACGCGGCCGTCAAGATCCTGCCGGCGCTGTGCGCGGCCGTGGACAGCCACGTGCGCACGGACGACCTGGAGATGGCCAAGCTGGCGCTGCGCTGCATCGACACGCTCGCGGCCAAGTTCGGCGCGGTCGCGCCCGACGCGTTCGTGTCGGCGACCAAGGTCATGGACCTGCTCGTCGGCCCGAGCGGCATCCAGCACGCCGACGACGGCGTCGTGGTCTCGGCGCTCATGTGCCTGAGCACGCTGGCGACCGCGCTGGGCGCGCGCGTGCTGGCCTACATCGCCAAGATCGTGCCGGCCGCGCTCGACATCCTCGAGCGCGCGGTCCCGGCCAAGAAGGACCTGGTCGTGATCGCCGTGTTCACGCTGCTGGACGCGCTCGTCACGCGCATCCCGACGTTCATGGCCAGCTACCTCGAGCGCGCGCTCGGCCTGGTCCTGGCGTCGGCCGCGGCCGCGGGCGACGCCGAGCTGGCCGACGAGAAGGCCAACGCGCAGGCCGTCCTGCTGGACAACATGGTCGCCAAGCTGCCGGTCGCGGCCGTGCTGGGCGCGCTCATGGCCACGTGGGACGACGTGGTCGCGGCCGCGCTCGCGCGCGCCGACTTTGCCGTCGTCCGGCTGCACCTGGCGACCATGGCCCACGTCCTGGGCCAGGCGTCGCGCGCGGCCGTCGTCGCCGACGTCGGCCGGCTGCTCGACTTTGTGCTGGCCGTGTTCGACCTGCGCAACGTCGCGGCCGCCGCCGGCGTCGCCGTCCCGCTCGACGCCGTGGAGGCCGCCGGCAGCCTGCCGGTGGCCATGGCCGTCATCCTCAAGCTCAACGACCGCGCGTTCCGGCCGCTGTTTGTGCGCACGGTCAAGTGGGCGCTCATGGGCGCCGAGGACGACGGCGAGGACCTGGCACCGCAGCCGCGCCGCAACCGCAAGATCGTGTTCTTCAAGTTTGCCGAGAAGCTGTTCGGCACGCTCAAGTCGATCGTCACCAACTACTACTCGTACCTGGTCGACCCGGTCTGCGAGCTGCTGACGGACTTTGCCGCCGCGCGCGAGCTGGACGCCGAGCTGTGGGCCTCGGTGCTCTCGTCGCTCGTGGTCTCGTTCTCGAACGACCAGGAGGAGTTCTGGCAGTCGCCCGCGCGCTTCGACAAGATCGCGGGGCCGCTGCTGGGGCAGCTCGCCCTGGGCAACAAGCCGCTGCGCGCCGGCCACCCGGAGCTCGTGCAGCAGGCCATCGTCGCGCTCGCCACGGCGTGCTCGTCCGAGGAGCAGTACAAGGCCATCAACAAGGAGATCCTGTTCCACATGCAGGACCACGACGACGACGTGCCGGACGCGGACCGCGCCGGCATCAAGATCATGGCCACGAGCACGCTCAAGAGCATCTACGAGCACCTGGGCGAGGAGTGGCTGTCGATGCTGCCGCAGCTGGTGCCGGTCGTGGCCGAGCTGCTGGAGGACGACAACGAGGACGTGGAGGGCCAGGTGCGCCGGGACCTGGTCCCGGTGATCGAGGGCGTGCTCGGGGAGTCGCTGGACCGGTACCTGACGTGAGCGGGCCGCCGCGCCGCACGGCGTGCGGCGCCGCGGCCGCGGGCGTGAGCCGCACGGCGTGCGGCGCTCCGCGCCCCCGGCCGCCCCAAAAGTTTGTTCTTTCTACCGCAATACGATCGGATCTACAGAGCCAACGTAGCCGCCACCCGCACGTAGCCGGCAGCGCCGGTCCGCGCCAGCCGGGCGGCCAGCGCCAGGCCGGCTTATCAATCGTGGCTGCGGTGTCTCAGACGGATGCGCGCTAGGATGACGCGGTGGCGGTGTCTCGCGGGCGCAGACGCGTGGCAGCGACGCCACGCGCGATGAGCTGCGCCACGCGCACGGCCGCGGCGCAGCGCGCACGTGCGCGCGTCCGTCGCTCCAATTTGCCGCTTCGTTCGGTCCCGGCCGCCGGCCGCTGGCCCGCGTTTCGATCTGGTCCGCACCGCGGCAGCCATGCGGCCCGGTCCAGACGCCGACCGCGGCCGCGGCAGCCGGCAGGCGCGGGCGGGCGGCGCGGGCCGGGCGGCAGCGGCGGGCGCACCGCCACAGGGAAAGCGCGCTAGCCTCTTCGGGTCCTCCGCGCGGGCCGGCAGGTACCTGCAGCTTGCTGCACGCGGTGCCGGGCGGCCCAACGCGGCTGACAGTACGCGCAATTGGGCGGCCGCGGCCGCGGCCAGAGCGGCGGCTCGCCGCCGCGCGCGGGCGCAGCGCCTTCGCCTAACAAGGTTTGGGCTAGCCTCTATTGACAGCCGCCCGTGTCTGCCAGTAGCTCCAGGCCGGTTAAAATGACGTGGTGCGTAGGGAGCGATGCCAAACATTCCGCTAGTGTGGCCCGGCCGCAGGAGTTCTTTATGGCGTGGTGTGGCGGTGCACTGCGGCCACCTCGCTCTATCTCATCTCGAACGCCGCGATCGCTGCCCGCACACCGTCTCTGTCCGCACACCCACGCCTGTTTGCAAGACGACGTGCCTGGGCCGACCAGCACGCCCGGCCCCCGACCGAACCGACCCAGATCGCGCGCGTGTGCGCCGCGTCGCCGGACAAAGACTCGCTCGCGCCCGCGAAGCCCCGAACACCGCCGCCGGAACCCGCGGCGACGAGCCACGCGAGCACCTCCGCCGCTGCCGCGCCCGTATAAATAGCTCTGCCCGGCGTCGGCGTCGGCCAAGCAGCCATGGACAGCGCCGGGGACACCGTGGCGGCCGCCGGCGGACACAACCACCCGTCCTACGGGCGGCTCGCGTTCCTGGCCTTCCAGGCCATCTTCCAGGTCTTCCTGATCTGTCTCTTTGGCGTGTGGGCGTCGTACACGAAGCTCATGAACGTGTCGCTCCAGCGCAAGCTCTCGCAATTGAACATCAACCTGTTCACGCCCTGCCTGATCTTCACCAAGGTACGTTCGCCGCCGCCGCCGCTGACCCCAGCTCGCGTCGTCCATCACGCCCGACACGCTCACCGACCTCTCGGTCATCCCGGTGCTCTTTGTGCTCACCACGGCGGTCTCGTACGGCTGCGCGCGGCTGGTCGCCACCGTCTCGCGCCTCGACAAGCGCGAGTCCAACTTCGTCATCGCCATGGGCGTCTTCGCCAACTCCAACAGCCTGCCGGTCTCGCTCACGATCGCGCTGGCCCAGACGCTGCCGGCGCTCAAGTGGTCCGCCGTGCCCGGCGACACGCCCGCCACGATTGCCTCGCGCGGCATCCTCTACCTGCTCATCTTCCAGCAGCTCGGCCAGGTCCTGCGCTGGTCCTGGGGCTACAACACCCTGCTCGCCCGCCAGGACGCGCCCGAGTCCCGCCGGTCGAGCTTCTCGGTCGTGGAGGACCGCTCGCCGTTCCTCGACAGCCCGATGGACGAGCGCGAGCCCTACGTCAACGAGAGCATCTCGCTCAACTCCAAGTCGCTCCTGCCCCGCGACTACTACGCGCACGGCGCCGAGCCCGACCTCACGGGCAGCGACGACGACACCACGGGCGTGCAGGAGACCGACGTCCTGCTGCCGGGCTCGTCGCGCGAGTCGTCGCGCTCGTCGTCCACCAGCACCCTCTCGCTCCTGCGCACCATCACCCACGACTCGCAGCACCGCCACGCCAGCCGCGGCACCCTGCCGTCGTTCAACCGGTACCACCAGCCCGCCGCGCCCGCCCGCCGCTCGGCCGCCGGCCGCGCCTGGGCGGCCGTGCGGCCGCGCCTGCGCGCCTTCGGCGCCGGCCTGTGGGCCTTCATGAACCCGCCGCTGTGGGCCATGCTCGTCTCGGTCTCGGTCGCGCTCATCCCGAACCTGCAGGACGTCCTGTTCAACGACCGCGGCACGTTCCTGCGGGCCACGGCCACCGAGGCCGTCATCCAGCTCGGCGAGATCTCGGTCCCGCTCACGCTCGTCGTCCTCGGCGCCAGCCTGATCCCGGACGCCGACACGCCGGCGCCGAGCGCCAACTCGCGCAAGATCGTGACCGCGGCGATCGTCTCACGCATGATCCTGCCGGGCCTGATCCTGCTGCCGCTGCTCACGCTCTTTGCCAAGTTCGTCAAGCTGTCGATCATGGCCGACCCGATCTTCATCGTCGTGCTGTTCCTGCTGGCGTGCGCGCCGCCGGCGATCCAGCTCAGCCAGATCTGCCAGCTCAACGAGGTCTTTGAGCGCGAGATGACGTCCGTGCTGATCTGGGGCTACGCCATCCTGACCCTGCCGGTCACGATGCTAATGGTCGTGCTGTCCCTCGAGGTGCTCGAGTGGTCCGGCGGCCTGCCGACGCCAGCCTAGCTGCGCCACGCCGGCGGCTGCTGTGGCGGCGCGCCGGCGAATGTACACATAGTCAACAGAGGCGCCGCACTCGGTGCGGCGCGGCGCTCGCGCTGCTTTTTGACCCCGCCCGCGCCGATCCCCGCCGGGCTGCATGCAAGACACCCCTGTTCATTTGCGCACCCGGGGCCATGGCCCTGGGCCCGTGGCCTGGCGCGGCTAGTCTGGTGCGACCGCGCGCGCCGGCCTATTTCGGCGGCTCTGCCGCCGATGCGGCTAGGCTGGCGCCGATTCGCGGCCGCGCCCGCTGCCGGCAGCTGCCGCGCCCGCCGATCGGCCAGAGCCCCGCAGTCGCCACGGCGGGCCGCGGGCGCGTCACGGGCACCGGCGCCCGTGGCTGGGCGCCTGCCCGACCCGGCGCGGCAGTGCGTACGGCCGACGGGGGCGCGTCTCGGGACCGCGGGAGGCTGACCGCGCAGCGGCTGCCCCGGGGTCGCCGTTTACGGCAATGCGCGCCGACTGGGCATAGCGCGGTTTCAAGAGCAGCGTGCTCCGTCCGAGCGCACCGGCGCGCTGCCGCCGCGATGCCCCGCCGGTGCGCGGCCGCGGTCCGGCCGTGCCCGCCGACGGCGGCCGGCAGCAGGCCGGCCCGGGGCAGCCACCGCGCGGCCGCCAGGCGGCCACCGGGCGGCCACCGCCGGCCGCCAGTCGGACCGGGCAGCCGCCAGCCGCGGCCAGGCGCGCCCGCTGCCGCCACCGCCGCCGGTCCGCCGACCCCCCGCGACCGTCCTGGCGGATCCGGCCCTGACGCGTAACCGTCTGCGGCAGCGGCACCGCCCCAATGGCTCCGCCGGCCACCGTTCGGGTGAGTCAGCCGCTCTGTCGCGTGTTACCCGGGACCCTAGCCACCCTAAACCGTTGCAACGTTCGCTGCCGCGGCCGGTCGCACGCGTCGCACCCGCCCGCTGTGCGCCCGCCGGCCGCCGCCAACCCTGCCAGCCCGGCCCTGGCCTCCGTAGCACCCGCCGAGCCCGCCGGCGCGGCCGCGCTGCGGCCGGCCGCCGGCCGCGCCCGCAATCGCGTGACAAAGTGTCTATTTACGGGAAACCCAATCGGGGAAAGTCTCGCTCGCGTTGTTTGTTTGGGTCCGCGACGGCGGAACCCACAAACTCACCGCCGCAGTCGCACACCCGGCTGAAAAATCTTTTCGTTCGGCCGCTTTCCCACGCACGATCGAAGCCGGTGGGCTCTGAGGTCAGTAGACGAGCCCGTGGCCGCAGGGGCCGGTGGCGACGCCCGTGTCCAGGAGTGAGCTAAAATCGCAGGCCGTTAGTAGGTCTACCAAAAAAAGCACTCAACCGGCCACGACAGTTTGGATCCGCCAGGCCAATTCGCCCGCCCACGAGCCGTCCCCCGCCGCCTTCGTCCTGCCCGTTTCCTTCTGGAACCGCCCAGGCCCGCACCGTGTCGCCACTGGCCGCGCTGCGTCGTGCCAGGACCTGCCGACCGAGAGCTGCCGCCTGAAATCCGGCGGCCGTCTCCACCCCCAGCCAAGCTCGGCTCGCGATCACATATCACCGTATTTTCATGGCCGACGGCGCCGCCCATCCGCCCGGCCGGGCCGACGCGCCCGCGCGCGCCGACTCGGCCGTGTCGGACTTTTTGCAGCGTGTGCAGTCGCTGCGCCAGTAAGTTGGCTGCGCGTGCGCGCTGACCCAGACACGACCGCTCGTTTGACCGCGACCGCACCCGCCGTCTCGAGGAGGAGATCGCCCAGGCCAAGATGCAGCGCCGGGCCCGGCTGCTAGGTACGTGTGCGCGCGATCGCGCTGACGCAGACCGGTCGCGGTCGACGTCGCCACAGAAGCCGCCGCCGGCTGTGGCCCCTGCTGCCGTTGCCGACATCGCCGGTGCGCCCGTAAGCGAGCCAGCGCCAAGCCGAGATCTGTCTGTGACCACGCCGGTGGCCGGACCAACCCCGGCCTCGGTCTCGACCGCGGCGCCGGCCACGGGCGTGGTCCCGGCGGCCCCGGACGGCGGTGCCGACGGCGTGGGCGACGAGCCCGGCCACGCTACCACAGCGCCGCTGGCCGTGGTTGCGCCCAGAGCGCTGGCACCCGCGCTGGTGCCAGAGCCGGCGCCAGAGCCAGCGCCAGAGGCTCTGGCGGACTCGGCGGCCGCGGCACCCGCCGACACCGCCGTGCACACGCCGGCTCTGACGCCCGATCTCGACGCGTCGGCCGACCAGCCGCGTACGCGCAGCCCCAGCCCGCTCGCGCGGTCGCCTGCGCGGTCGCCCACGCGGTCGCCCACGCGGCCGGCCGCAGCCGTGACGCTGGACGAGTCCACGACGCCAAAGCTGCGGTCACCGTTCGCCAAGCGGCTGTCGCGGTACGAGGAGGCGGCGTGGTCGCCGCCGGCGCCGGTCCAGCGGTCGCCCACGATCCGGCCCAACCGGTTCTCGGCGTACGTGCCGCCGTCGAGCCTCGACTTTGGCGCGTTGGCGCCGCGGCGGCCGCGGTCGGCCAGCACGGAGGACGCTCGGCTGGACGGCGATCTGCCGGCCACGCCGGCGACGCCGCAGAACGCGGGCACGCCGGACACGCCGGCGTCGCCGGCCACGCCGGTGACGCCGACCTCGGTTCGCTACACGCGCTCGGCCAACCCGCTGCGGCCGCCGAGCCCGCTGCGGCCGGTCAGCCCGCTGCGGCCGGCGAGTCCGACGCGGGTGCTGCCGCCGCGGCCGGTCAGCCCGCTGCGGCCCAACCAGCTGGGCTCGACCAGTCCGCTGCGGCTGGCTAGTCCCGGGCGCGCGCGCGACGGCAGCCCGGCCGGCCGGCGGTCGCCGGCGCAGGCCGTGCTGTCGCTGGACGAGCCCAGCGGCGCCGACGGCCTGCACGACGCGTCCAACGACTCGGACTCGGCCATCGACGGGCCCGAGCTGAGCGACGACACGCGCGACACGTCGTTCGAGTCGCAGCCCGAGGCCGCCGACCTGGCCGTCGGCAAGCTGTCGCTGGACACGGCCGCGCCGGCCGCCCCCGACGCGGCCGCCGACGACCCCCCGCTCTCGCCCGCGTCACCCACCACGCCGTCCGAACACTACGACCGCACGGCGCTGCTGCGCGAGCGGCTCAAGCGCGTGGCCACAATCAAGCGCGACTCGGTCTACTCGGTCCCTCTCGAGCAGGCGCGCAAGGCCAAGGACGTGCCCGACCTCGACTCGATCGAGATCGACGCGCGCGAGGAGGAGCGGCTGTCCAAGTTCATGCGGTCGCCGTCGCGGCTCGGCGGCGGCCGCGACGGCGGCGCGGTCCTGGTCCGGCACGGGTCGGTGTCGCCGCCCAAGAGCGCGCGGCCGTCGAGCGTGCTGCCGCAGTCGCCGCAGGGCCTGTCGCGGCCGCCGTTCCCCATGCAGTCGCCCACAAGCACGTCGCGCGCGCAGTTCCGGCCGGGCTCGCCGCAGGCCCTGTCGCGGCCGCCGTTCCCGGCGTCGTCGCCGACGCTGGCGTCGCCGCCCAAGGCCATGCGCAGCCCCGACATGTCCCCGGTCGCCACGCCGCTCTACCGCTCCAGCCGGTTCTCCGGCAGCGACTACCTGGCGTCGTCCGACTTCTACCACGCCGACAGCGTCCTCGCCGGCGGCTCGCCCGGCCGCGAGAGCATGCATCTGCGCACGCGCTCGCGCGACAGCGTGGCCGGGTTCCCCGGCCTGCCGGGCCACGGCCTAAACTCGCTTAAGCGAAGCGACTCGATCGTGTCGACCGCGTCCAACGCGTCCAACCTGTCGGGCCTCAGCAACGACAGCCTCGACCTCGCCGCCGGCCGGCAGTCGCCTGTCCAGAAGGGCGAGTCCCCGACGCTGGCCGCGGCCCCGTTCCGCCCGGGCTCGCCCGTCCGGTCGCGCAGCCCCACCAAGGGCAACTTTGTGCAGAGCGCCATGATGAAGGGCGCCGGCGCGTCGCCCAAGAGACACTCGATCATCAACCTGCGGTCCGTCATCCTCGACCGGCCGCCCACAGACACTCTGCCGCCCAGCGCCGAGTCCCAGGACGAGTCCTGATCGCTCGGCCATGTACATGCCTGCTGCCGCTACGACCCACGCTCCTTTCGGGCGGCCTCTGCCTCTGCCCTCGGACCTTTTGATTACTTTACGAGCGTTACGGACGACCGCTGTTGAATTTTTGCCGTTTGACCAATGAAATATTCAAAACGAGCGCGTAGTGTACATATATACAGCCTAGCCGGCGCCCGGCCCGGCGCCCGGCGCCGCCGGCCCGTCCGCCGGCCGGAACCCGCGAAAGTACTTGTCGCGGAACTGCTCGGTCCCGAGGATGGCCGCGGTCTGCGGCCGGCTGAAGCCGGCCGCAGGCGCCACCTCCGCCCCGGCGGTTTCAGCCCGCGGTTTGCGGCGGTAGGCCACCAGCCGGCGCGACCACTTGCTGAAGACCTGGACGCAGTTGGCCACAATCTCGAGGTCCGGGTGCGTCGGAATGTCGACGTCGCGGTAGTCGTCGTTCGAGACCGGGATCCAGCAGCACATGCGGCCGTTGTCGACCAGGTGCACGGCCGAGAACTCGACGAGGTCGATCAGCAGCGCGTCAAAGTGGTAAGGCTTCTTCGGCGGAATGTAGTCCGGCAGCCTGCGGTCAGCGAACAGCCCCAAGCCGGGCGGCGGGTACTCACAGGTGGGACTTGTCGCCGCTGTCGACGGTGGCGAGCATCTCGCTAAGCTTTTGCGGGTTGCGGGCGCCGAGGACTTTGAGGCCCTCGCGCACGCCGTACGGCGGGTCGCAGATGATGGCGTCGAGCCGCAGCGACGGCCGCAGCGGGTTGTGCGTGAAGTCGCACGCGAAGATGTCCTGGAAGAACGCGCCGAGGCCGTACTGGGCGTAGTTGCCCGCGATCGTCGCGTTCTTCTTGCCGCGGATCTGGCGGCCGTCGATGTCGGACCCTGGCGTTAGTGCGGCCGCGCGCGCGCTTACCGATGGCGGTGCCGCCAAAGTGGCTGGCCGCAACCAGGAAGCTGCCGGTGCCGACGAACGGGTCGTAGACGAGCTTGCCGGGCGCGACTTGGGCGATGTTGGCGCACACCAGCGAGAGCTCGGCGTCGAACGACGTGGTGCCGATGTACGCGCGCTTCTTGAGGTCGTACTTGTCGACGGCGGCGCGGTCGCTCTCGGCGACGAGCCGGCCAAACGCGGCCGAGCGCAGCCGCTTGGCGGCGGGCGCGTGCGACTTTTCGAGGAAGTGGAAGTCCTCGAAGATGGCGAAGACGTGGTCGGCGCCCTTCATGCGGATCGGGCCCTGCAGGTCCATGAAGCCGAAGGACTCCATGAGCTCGCGCTGCTGGGCCCGCGAGGACGAGCCCTGGTAGCTGACGACGTCGAAGCGGAATGAGGCGTCGCGGAACGGCACGCACAGCTCGGGCTTGGCGCGGAGCTCGGCGCGGACGGCGTCCATGGTCGGGCCGGCGGCCCAGACGGCGTAGACGGCGCGGGCGAGGATCGAGCGGCGGACGAGGCGCGCGGCGGCGGCGTCGTCGACGAGATCGACGTAGCAGAAGGGGGTCTGGGGTCAGCGGGCACGGGAGCCGCAGGCCGTGCGGCTCATGCGGGGCGACGTCAGCGCGCCGCACGGCGTGCGGCGCAGCGCCGCCGCCGTCCGCCGGCGGCCGCCCGGGGCACTCACCTCCTCCCGGCAGTCGGCCAGGTCGACCGGCACGCCCTCGAGCTCGGCCAGCGCGGCCAGCTCGGCCCGCTTGAACGACTCGTGCTGCGCCGCGGCGTAGATCAGGTATCGCGGCATGTCGGCTCCGGCGGCGCGGGCGGTCTCGGCGGGGCTCGACGGCGCGGGCGAGGCAGCAGGCTTGTCTTTACACGCGCGGCGTGCGTTCCAGGGCGTTCCACGGGCTATCAAACAACAGGCGACCGTACCAAGCGCGGGCGCGTCCGTGAGTCCGTGGCGGCGCGGACCCGGGACCGAAAATTTGCGATGCGGTCACGTGACAGCCGTGCTGACATCTGCCGTGTGACCAGCGCGCTGGCGGGTCCCAGGGCGTGGCGACCAAAATGGCAGCATGTAAATACTCCCGGGCGTTGCTATAGCAACTCGCCGTGTTTAGCCCTTCCCCCTCCCCGGGAGACCTAAAAACACGCCCAGAATGCGCCGACACAACTAAGTCCAGCGAAAGGTCAAGCACGCTAGGGAAATGTACCTGTGATGTGAAAAAGCTGTGGTAAACATTCCGGCAGAGCACTATTTGTTCCTTGCGCGCACACCACAGATTTTTTTGTATACTGCTTTCCTTTCCAGTTCCTTGCAGACGGCACACCGCAGCGGCTACAGTTGGCGTTTGGCGACCATCTATCCAGGCAGACACGGGCGACGATCAATCCGCAACGGGTTGCACGCCGCAGACAGGACGGACGCCGAATTGGTGAGTACCTCGCGACGGCCGGATGGCTGGCGGGCGCGGCGCGCGGTGGGCGCGCGGGCGACGGCAACGGCGGCGGCCGGTGGCGACGCCGCGCCGGCGTCGCCGGCGGGCGCGGGCCGCGCCCGCGCCCGCCCGGCCGCCCGCGGCGCCCGCGGCGCCCGGCACGCCGCACAGAGCGCTGACCGCCAGGACAACGTGATTCTACGTGTTTGCAGCACCCACGCGCGTGCTGCTGGATAGTAGTCGGACCCGACGGCGGCAGAGACACAGCCCGGTGCTGTGCAGAAAAGGACCGCGATGGCGTCTACGGTAAGTGGCGGTGACGTGGCGCGGCCGCGGGTCGCACCGCCCGCGCGCGGGTCGGATGGCCTGTTGGGGCGGGCGGGCGACACGGGCGGTGCCGGCGGCGTCGGCGGACGCGCCCGGGGCGGGTGGCTGGTGTCGCGGACCCGGTCCACGCGACGGTTGACGCGGTGACACGAGCCGGACCGCGTCGACCCAGGCGTGCGGTCCGGTCACGACGCGGTGACCGGGCCCGTGATCGCGTCCGCGCGCGCGGACCGGGTCCGCCGGCGCGTCGCAGCAGCGCTAACGTCAGCAGAGACGCTCGACCAGACTCGCCGGAGCCGGCGGCCAGGACGAAAACAGCCTGGGCGCCGTGGCCACGTCGCGCCTGACGCGGGCCAAGGCGGCCGCGCTCGAGTCCAAGTCGATCAACGCCAGCGCGCTGCAGTCCAAGCAGGGGGCCGCGCAGAACAACCGCAAGCGTGCCGCGCTTGGCGACGTGTCCAACGTCCACAACAAGGATGCCGGCGTAGGCGGCGACAAGGGCGGCAAGCCGGCCAAGAAGATGGTCAAGATGACGTCGACGACCGTTGCCGCCGCGTCGCGGGCGGCCGGCGCCGCGACCGCGGGCGAGGCCGCGGCGGCGCTGGCACGCCGGAAACCGCGGACCGCGCTGCGGACGGTGGCAGGCGCGGCTGTGGGCGAGGCCAAGGGCAGCGCGCGCGTGGTGCCGCGTGCGACGCGTCCCGCGCGCGCGCCGCTGGCCGAAAAGCCCCTCGAGCCTGCCGCCGAGGAGCGCGAGAGCGACAAGGAGAACGCGGACCCCGAGAGCGGGGCCGTGCGCGCGGCCAAGCTGCGCAGCAAGCTGGCCGAGCAGCCGGACGCGGACGCCGCGGGCGCGCGCGAGGCGCACGAGACCGGCGAGGGCCAGGCGCTGGCCGAAGACGCGTCGGACCGATCGTCGCTGTCGTCGTCGTCGTCGTCGGCGACGACGCTGGACGCGGCCGACGCAGTCGAGGCCGCCGCGGCCGAGCCGGCCGTCCAGGACTGGGACGACCTCGACCTGGACGAGATGGACGACCCGACGATGGTGGCCGAGTACGTCGACGAGATCTTCGCGTACATGCACCACCTCGAGTGGGCGACCATGCCCAACCCCCGGTACATGGAGGACCAGAGCGACCTGCAGTGGGGCATGCGCGAGATCCTGGTCGAGTGGCTGGTCGAGGTGCACGAGAAGTTCCGGCTGCTGCCCGAGACGCTCTTCCTGACGATGAACATCGTCGACCGGTTCCTGTCGGCGCGGGTGGTCACGCTGGACAAGCTGCAGCTCGTGGGCATGACCAGCATGTTCATCGCGGCCAAGTACGAGGAGGTCTTCCCGCCCGGGATCGGCCACTTTGTCTACGTCGCCGACAGCGGCTACACCGAGGACGAGATCCTGCGGGCCGAGCGGTTCATCCTGCAGGTGCTCGACTTCAACCTGTCGTACCCGAACCCGATGAACTTCCTGCGGCGCAACTCCAAGGCAGACGCGTACGACATCGAGACGCGCACCATGGCCAAGTACCTGATGGAGATCGCGCTGGTCGACCACCGGTTCATGAAGTACTGCCCGTCGCACGTCGCGGCCACGGCCATGTACCTCTCGCGCATCATCCTCGGCCGGCCCGGCTGGAACCGCAACATGGTGCACTACTCGGGCGACTACACCGAGGACCGGATAATGCCCGTGTGCAACCTCATGATCGACTACCTGGCCGCGCCCGTGCGCCACGAGGCCTTCTTCAAGAAGTACGCCAGCAAGCGCTTCCTCAAGGCCTCGATCCTGGCGCGGCAGTGGGCCAAGCGCCGCGTCGAGCTGCATCCGCTGCCCGCCCTCGACGAGTCCGACCCCGACGCCGACAACTGAGCGCCGGGCCGCGCGCCGGCGCGCGCGGGCCGCGCCGGCGCGGCCGCCCTGGCCCCGCGGCCACCGCGCCCGCACACATTCATTCGCATTTCGTTCATCTCCTTCCCCCATGACCCTTTCTACGCACGCACACGCATCTGACAGCATCCACCGCTGGCGGGCACCAGACGCGACGCGCCGCGCTGCGACGACGGCCACACGGCCCGGCTGCCGGTGCCTCTCGACCGGCTTTTGATTTACTCGGGATGATGGTTCAAGGTCGTATATACCATTCGGCTGGCTCTGTATTTTTTTCTCCGGCCGGGGGCCGGGACCCCCCGGCCGCGCTTCTAGTCTCTTACGTTTATTGTTTAATTAGCCGGGCGGCCGGTCTGCGCAGCGGACGGCGGCTCTCTTGTGCGCGACGGAACGGCCGCGCTCGGATGGATTCTGGCCTTTGCTTGGCTGCTTGCTGCGATTAAAAAAAGGATTCTTTTTTGATAGAGATGGGGTCCATCTTGCAAGAGTATATAAGTAATTGAATATAACCTGACGGGGCGGCCGCGCTACAGACGCGCGCGGCCGGCGAGGAGGACGTCGAGGGGGCCGTAGACGCGGGCGATGTGGGCGCGCAGGGCGTCGGCGACGACGGCCGCGCCCGGCTCCAGGTCCGTGCGCGGGCCGCGCGCGTAGATCAGCGCCGAGTAGGCCGGGTCGGGCGCGGCGCCGGGCCGGACGGCCGCGCCGGCGCGGGCCACGACGTGGAAGTGGACGTGCGGGACGACCTGGCCGGCGGCAGGGCCTGCATCAGCGCGCACACGCGCCCGGCTTACCGTTGTTCTGCACGATATTGCAGTCGGCGACGCCGTAGACGTCGCGCAGCGCGGCCGCAAGCACGGCGAGCAGCGGGCCGGCGTCGGCGAGCGCGGGCGGGCGCGCGGCCACGTCGGCAAGCCGCTCGAAATGGGCGCGCGGAACGAGCAGCAGATGGTATGCGGCCGACACAAGCGGCTGCGCGTCGAGCAGGGCCACGAAGCGGTCGGTCTCGAGCACGGGCGGCGCCAGGACGTCGTCCGACTCGGCGCCGGCCGCGAGCGCGGCGACGATCCGGCAGAACGTGCAGTCCATGTCGGGTGACGGGCGCGTGGGGCGGGGAAGAAGGGTTAGGGCGGACACGTGGGCACGTGACGGTCAGCTGAGCCGCACGCGCGCCGCGCGCCGTGCGGCGCAGCCACACGCCGCCGCAGCCACACCGGCGCGCGATAACGCGACATTTGCCGCACGCACCACCTAGACCGCATGCACCGCACGTCTCGTCGGCCGCTAGGCGGGTCTAGTAGACGTCAGGCTAGCCGGCGCCGGTCGACAGCAGTGCCGCTGCCGGCGGTCGCTGCTAGTGCGCGGCCAGGCTACGGCGAATGCGTTCGCGCTGACCGGATGGCCAAGGACCGGGGCAGCCAGGCCATGCACGGGCGGGTTCCCGCCGCGGGCGGCGGAGCCAAGCATTCGTGCACCGGGCGTACGCGAGCGTGCCGGGCAGCCGCCGGAGCTCGGGCGGCCGTCGGAGATCGGGCGGCGAGGGCGCAGCACACGCCTCGCGGCTACCGGCCAAACGGACCTGGCCGCGCAGCCGGCCTGCGCGGGGGGGCGGAGATACCGGCTGCGCGCCGTCCAGACATTCCGGCGCTCATGGCCCGAATCGGCGTGCGCGCCGACAGCTGCTAACGTCGTCTGACAGACTTGGGCGGAGGCCGGCCAGGTCGGTTGGCCGATCGTGGCTTGCCAGGCTAGCCAGTAGCGGTCAGCCACCATAGCCTGGGTGACGGCAGCGGCGGTGGGCAGCACAGCCCTGTCGGCAGCAGCCGCGAGATTATAGGCGGGCGGGTGCGGCTATGAACGCGGAGCAGCCGTTAGCGTGCGCCTGCGCCGGCGCTAGGCCGACCAGGGACATATTTCGAGCAGCCGTGGACACGATGCAGGCTAGACGGCAGATAGACTTGCGCTAATTATAGGGCGGCACGCGGCGGCATGCGGCCGGCAGAGGTGCAGCACGATGGCGTTTCCACATTGGGACTGGCGTCTCCACATTGGGACTGGCGTTCCATAAAAAACGTGTCGCCCAACTTTAATCCTGCGGTCGTTGTTTGCGCGGCCAGACCACCGTGCCCACGGCCCAACCCGGCTGGGGGCGGGGCCAGCCGCGCGCGTGGGCGCGCTTGTGGGCGGGCGCGCGGTGACGCACCTTGAGGCAGTAGGCCGGCCGCGCAGGCGCCCACCGGCAGGAGCGCAGTTCCGGTGTCGGGCGCTAGGCGCCGGCCCAGAATAGCTCCGGCGCTAGTGTGGTAATAAGCAAAGGCACTGCACGGCTGCACGGTTGGCCGCACTGCTTCCACCGCGGCGGTAATGAGCGCACGGCGGGCTGCCAGCGTACCGTAGGCTTGGTCGAGGAACCTACGCGCCCAAGGCGGCAACAAGGTTTCCGGGCGTCTGAACAATAGCCCAAGGCAGATAGCCCGGGCAGGCCGCCGCAATTGCATCACCGCAATCTCCGCGACCGACGTGCGCTACGTCCACGGGCCGACCACTGCATGCGCTCCGAGCGGCCGTCACACGCTGAGCAAGTCAGGAGAGCGCGAGCTGCACGCAGCCTACGCGGACAGCCATAGTAGACGGTAAGTGCCCGGCCCGGGCTAGCCTGGGGCAGCAACAGGCGGCCGCGGGAGCCGCCGTCGATGGTGGCGGGCCCCTTTCAGGGCTAGCCAGAGCTGCGTCGCCATGGCCGGGGGCTATAAATCGAGCGGCGGCGCTCGCCGGCCCGCGCTGACAGGCAGATTGCTGGCGCGTGCCCCAGACAGAGAACGAAGGCGACGGCCCCGAGAATCCCCGGACGGACCCGCCCTTCGACCGCAGCCTGAGGCCGGTCCCGCCGTTCCCGCCACGCCCCCACCGACGATGTCGACCGAGAAGTACACGCCGCTGCGGCAGACGCAGTCACAGTCGCCCGCGCCGGGGCTGCCGGCGTCGCTGGTGCTCAACATGGGCAGCAAGCAGCTGCGCCGCGTGTTCTTTGCCGTGATGACCGTGGCCGGCATGGCGCTGTCGGCGCTGCTCATCTCGTCGTACTACTCGCCCGAGAGCTTCACCAGCCTGGTGCCGGCGTCGCTGGCGGCGCCGGACGCGGCCGCGGCCACCGCCAGCCCGGCCGGCGCCGACGACCCGTCGACGACGGCCGCGGCCGCGGCGCCGACGTACCTGTCGCAGGCGCTGGCCGACATCGCGTACTGCTCCGACCCGGCCAACAAGATCGACCACGCCAACTTCCTGGTCTCGCGCACCGGCGTCGAGAAGACCATCGCGCGGACCGACTTTGGCTACCAGAAGGTCGAGCGCTACAACCCGAACGTGCTGCCGTACCCGCCCTCGCACAAGTACCCGTACCTGGGTCTGGCCCGGCAGAGCGTGCAGCCCAAAGGCATGTACCACCACGAGCTGGTGTTCTGCGACATGGGCTGGACGTGGACGCGGACCATCCGCCGCAAGATCCTGCACTGCAAGGAGAACAGCGGGCGCTCGGTGCGGCTCGAGCTGCCCGAGTGGGCGTCGCCCAAGGGCAAGTGCTCGCGGTACCCGTTTCTCGGCCTCATCCAGGGCTACACGGACCCGCGCGTGTTCTTCTCGCCGCTCGGCGAGCCCCTCATGATCGTCGGCACCAACTCCAAGACAGCGTGCCTGGGCCAGTTCGTCGTCGACCTGCGCACGTACATCCCCGATCTCGCCAAGAAGATGGAGATCGAGGACGTGCCGATCCGGTTCAAGGAGATCACCGAGCTGCCGCGCAAGGACCGCGCCGAGGTCGAGAAGAACTGGTTCATGCTCTACGACGAGAACAACCGGGTGTACGTCCAGCACGACTACGACGAGCGGTCGCTGTCGCCGGTGTTTGGCGAGATCGCGAACATCGCGCCACCGACGCCACAGTGCCTGATGGGCCTCAAGGAGAAGTTCAACATGAAGGACGCCGCGAACGACATCCACCAGGCGACCAACTCGCTGCGCGTGACCCTGTGCGACTTCCCGTGCGTGCCGACGATCCACAACACCGTGCTGGTGGAGATCGTGCACGTCAAGTTCAAGAACTACTACGAGCTCTTCTACCGGCGGTACGCCGTGGTCATGAACGCCACGGCGCCGTTCGAGATCATCGGCCGGACGGGTAACCTCATGTACGCGGGCACCGACGAGCACACCATGATCTACACCGTGTCCATGGGCTGGGACCCGGACAACTTCCGCGTGCACGAGCCGTGGGACGAGGCCAAGCACGGCGCGGTGGCGACGAGCGCCAAGAAGACGCCGGGCCGGCCGGAGCCGCCGCAGCCGCCGTCGGCGGCCGCGTCTGCCGGGGACGAGAACGAGGACGAGGAGGTGGACGACGGCGTGCTCGGCCTGACCGACCGCCTGAAGAACCTGCTGCCGTTCGGCAGCGGCGCCCGCCGCGCGCGCCGCACGCGCCGCGACGAGGGCTCGGCCGGCACGGCCGGCGACAAGACGACGACGACCGCGGCGTCCTCGGCTGCGTCGTCCTCGACGTCCTCGGCTGCGCCGTCCTCGACGAGCTCGGCTACGTCGTCGGCGTCGGCCACGTCGACCACGTCCGCCGCCGCCGCGAGCGGCTCGCCGGTCACCGGGTCGAAAGTCGTCACCCCTGCCAAGACTGGCCCGCCAGCCAACAGTCTGGTAAGCAAGTACTACCACGGCTGGCTCAACGACGTCATCATCATCAACATCGGTCTCAACGACGTTGAGGGCGCCGTTCTGCATGTGACCGCCCGCAATCTGCTGGACTGCATCCACCTTTGCTAGCCATAGCAGCTCTAATAAGATATTCATTAATGTGTATGCATTAGCGTCGATGTGGTCGAGGCGGGTGCGCGAGAGTAACGGCGGTGGCTGGCTTGGCGCGGTGCGCCGCACGGGCCGTGTGCGCCGCGCAGCGTGCGGCGCGCTGGCCCCGGGAGGCTCGCGCGGCTGTCCGGCCGGAACACGTTCCGGCCAGCCACGGACGCGCCACGCGAGCGCCGGCCAGGCGGCGGCCGCGCTCGT
Organism: Neoaidaea tothii; assembly: GCF_038497935.1. Classification (NCBI taxonomy): domain Eukaryota; kingdom Fungi; phylum Ascomycota; class Lipomycetes; order Lipomycetales; family Lipomycetaceae; genus Neoaidaea; species Neoaidaea tothii. The sequence goes on from NW_027117986.1 coordinate 216,393, forward strand.
GGATCCAGTGCGCCGGGCTAAAAAGCAGTCACGCCCACGCTGCATGGCGTGGTTGGTGCTACGCTCATGCATGACGCGCGCTCAGCCGTGCCCGCCGGACGCGCCACTTGCCTAGACCAGCGCCGTGGCGAACACAACGTCGGAAGTGCCGAGGTGACACAGACGCCACATTAATTTCTAGTGCGGCTACGCGATCAGCGCTGCGCCAGGCCGCGGTGAGACATCTGCGTGGGCGGCCTCCGACCGCAGAGACGCCGGGCGGGCGCGTAGTGTGCACGGCCACGACTGCAGCGAGGCTGTCGGCCCTGGTGCAGGCGTCTGCCGGCAGGACAGCCAGGTCTGCCGGGTGGCCGGTGAGGCTTGTTGCTGCGAGCCTGTAGAGCCGCCGTGTCTGGAACTTGACGACCGCGTCGGCGACTGGGTCGGGCCTAGCTGCCGGCCGGACGGGCGGCGGTGGACGCACGTCTGCCCGCAGGGCCCCTCGACGGAAACGCTGCCGACTCGCCCACGACTCGCGTGGTGCCTACGGGTGCCCGGGCGCCCGTCGAGGACGCTGCGGCCAGACGCGGCCGGCGGCGGCTGCCGGAGGGCCGCGGCCGCGACGTGTCGGCGGAGCGCGCACGCAGGGTAACTGAGGCGCGGTCCGGCGCAGTGCGGCGCCAGCCGTGCGGCTCGCGCGCAGGCGCAAAGTCGCGCAACCCCGCGCGTGCAGGCAGCCGCAGCCCAGGCCGGCGGAGTGCGAGGACGCAGACCCACAAACGCGTCGGGCCAAGGCGGGCCGAGCACCGCCACCGCGGGCGCGCCACGCGCCACACCGCATCGGCTCGGCTATACGCGCGTCACACGGCGTGTTGGCAGGCGGCCGTCACACGGCGGCGCGGGCACCCACGGGCCCCGCGGCAGCTACCCCAACCGCAGTCCGAACAGTGTCACGGACAAGCAGAGCGGAGCGGGCGGGCGCGAGAGTTAGGGCAAGTTGCGGGGTAGTGCTGCGCAACCGTCGCGGGGCGGCGCAGTTGCGGGTCCAACTCGCGCGGCGCGCGACGGCTCTGCCGTGCGCTAACCCTGTACGGCGGCAGCCACAGCCAAACTACCACCGCCGGCAGATATGGGCGCAAAGGGCGCCGACATCCACGCAAAGTGTGGGAACAGTCCGGGACCGAGCGAGCGGCCGGCACACGACCAGGACCTTCGCAGAGGCAGCGCACAGACGCCAGGCGCGAGCAGCGCAGCATCTCCAGCGCGCTTGACAGCGCGCGCAGCAGGGCCCCCGCGGGCCCCGAATAGCGTCGAGCGGACGCGAGACCGCACAGGACCTCCGGGACCTCCGGCGGAGAGCAGACAGCGTCCGGGCAGGGCCGGGCGCAGCGAGAAGAAGCGGGCAGCAGCGCAGGCGGCTGCTGACGCGGAGAGCGGCGTGGACGAGATGTGCACCATGTCGCTGTACACCACGACGCTGCTGGTGGTCAACCCCGAGCCGTACGTGCCCGTGGCGCACGCGTACAAGCGGGTGATCGGGCACGCGCTGCATGTGACGATCACGAACGGGCACCTGGACATCCTGGTGGTGAGCCCGCCGCGGAGCTTCCGCGACGTGCACGAGATCGTGGCCCAGCTGTACAAGCTGGCCAGCGAGCTGTCGATCGTGCAGAACCGGGGCACGGTCGAGATCCGGGTGCTGCTGGAGGGCGTGGGCGGGTTCCAGATCGCGGACGTGCGCAACCGGAGCTGGGAGGTCGTCGCCGTCGGCCAGAACGACCAGAAGCTGATTCCGATCTTCATCGCCGAGCAGCACTCGTCGCTGTACGCGCCGGCGCTGCCGATCATCGTGCTGCCGGTCGTGGACATGCCGTACCTGCTGGCGTACAAGACCGATCCGGCGGCGCCGGCGTCGCTCGACTCGGTCTCGGTCTCGGAGTCGGACGACGAGTCCGACACGCTGTCCGAGCCCGTCTTCGAGGCCGGCCAGCTCGTGTTTGCGCCGGGCGACGACGAGGGCACGCTCGTCGACGAGGACGAGCCGGGCTACGACCTGGGCGAGGACGCCGAGTACGACACCGTCGTCGTCGGCGGCACCTTCGACCACCTCCACGTGGGCCACAAGATCCTGCTGACCATGAGCGGCTACCTCGCGCGCGAGCGCCTCATCGTGGGCGTCACCGGCCAGGAGCTGCTCAAGAACAAAAAGTACGCCGAGTACATGGAGAGCGTGGCCGTGCGCAAGGAGGCCGTGCTCGACTTTGTGGCCTACATCTACCCGCACCTGCCGGCCGACGCCGTCGAGATCCACGACATCTACGGGCCGACCGCGGCCGAGCCCGACCTCGACGCCCTCGTGATCTCGGCCGAGACCCGCAAGGGCGCCCGCATGGTCAACGAGGAGCGCGCCCGCCGCGGCTACGCGCCCCTCAAGGTCTGGGAGATCGGTGTCGTCGGCGGCGGCGACGCCGAGCACGACTTTGCGGGCAAGCTGTCCAGCACCGACCTGCGCCGCGCCGAGTGGGAGCGCGACCACCAACCCCAGATGTCGGCCGAGGAAGCCGAGCGCCTGCGCGTGTTCCAGTACGACGAGGACGTCCGCGCCAAGCTGGCTCAGCTCTATAGCACCCGTCGCGTCAACATCCGGACCGACTTTCAGGACGACTATTAGGAATGCATTTATGGCTGTGGACCTGCCGACACCGGCGACGTAGCGCCAGGCAAAGTACGGCCATGTGCTGCGGCTGTATGGACGCGCCTGCGACGGCGGCTGCGTCGAGGCTGGCTGCCCTTGCGGCGGGAGGGCGAGAGTCAGCCGCACCCGGTGCGGCTCACGTAGCGGACGCCACCCGCAGGGCCACCCTCGACGGGGTCGCCGCGGGGGCGCGTGCGGCTATATGCTGCGGCTATATGGCGAGCCTCCGGCGGCGACTCCATCGAGGGTGACTGCCCTTCGGGCAGGACGCAATGCCAGCCGCACACAGTGCGGCTCACGAAGCGGAGGCCGCCCGCAGGGCCCACCCTCGACGGAGTCGCCGCCGGAGGCACGTGCGGCGATATGGCGAGCCTCCGGCGGCGACTCCGTCGAGGGTGGCTGCCCTTCGGGCAGGCGCGGGACAGCCGCACGTGGTGCGGCTCGCGTAGCGCCGCACACGCTGCGGCGCGACGCGTCGCGTGTGCTACTTCGTCCCATTTTCTCCCCAGGCCGACGTTGGCCGGCGACAATGACGACCCCGAGAGCCAAGCGAGTGCGGTTGTCGTCGCCCGGCCGGCCCGGCGCGGTCCTGGTCGGCTGGCCGACGGACTCGGACACAGACGCGACCGACGATACAGACCTGCCGGAGTGGTTGCTGGAACGGCCGGCGGCGGAGACGCCGCAGAAGAGCGAGAGACCAGGAAGCGAGACGCCGCGGGCGGCCGCGAGGGACCCAGCTGCCGACCGGTGGCTGGCCGAGGACTGGTGGCCGCCGGGGATGCGCTCGCCGGCGGCTGACACGGAACCGGCGGCCGTGGACGCTCCCGGGCCGGCCGTCCACGCGCCTGCAGAGTCCGCGCCGGCCGCCCCGTTCCCGGCAGCGGCGCCGGAGGCCGGCGTCCCGGACGCGCAGGTGCCCGCCGAGCCGTTCGACCTCGAGCAGGCCCGGCGCAAGGCCGCCGGCAAGCTCAAGACCGCGTGGGAGTCCATCTTCGAGCGGTACGGCCGCGACCTGTCGGCCACGACGGACGTGGTCGACATCGTCACGGGCGAGATCGTCGAGGACCACGGCCACCTGACCGGGCTGGACCCGCAGGCCGCCGGCGTCAAGAGCGTGTGGCGGAACCGGGGCCGGCGCCGCCGCGCGCCGGTCGAGGCGACCGACGACGAGGCCGAGCCGGCCGGCCGGCCGGCGACGCCGCAGACGCCGCAGACGCCGCGGACGCCGCGCGCGCCCGGCCGGCCCCGGCGCACGTACGCGGACGCGTCCCAGACAATCATCAGCGGGCTGCTGGAGCTGATCGGGTCCGAGTCGGCCGACTCGAGCGACAGCGACAGCGGCGCCGAGAGCGCAGACAGCGTCGAGAGCAGCACGAGCGTGAGCTCGGGTGTGGGAGAGGGGCCGGCGGCAGCAGCGGCCGCTGGCCCGGGCGATGCGGGCGACGGCGTGGCCGGCGCCGTCGCGGCGGAAGCCGGCAGCGCGCCCGACGGCGGCGACAAGGCCGCCGCCGCCCACAACGACGTCGCCGCCGCCCGCAGCGCCGCCGCCAGCGTCGCCGCCGTCTGCGGCACGCCCGGCTACGTCTGCGGCCGCACGTTCTGCTTCGCTTGCATCTGATATGTACACTATTTCGCCAATATCTCGTCCAGCCCGACCTCCGGCCGCTCGGCCGTGCCGCCCACCGGCCCCACGGCCGCCCAGAACTTGGACAGGTGGCGCGCGCCCGAGTCGCACAGCACGGTCACAACGACGTGGCCCGGCCCCAGCGCCCGCGCGACCCGCAGCGCCGCCACGCAGTTGACCGCGGTCGAGCTGCCCACAAACAGGCCGTCCTGCTCGACCAGGAAGCGCGCCATCAGCAGCGCGGCCGCGTCCGACACGCGCTCCGCGTCGTCCACCAGCCGGCGGCCCACGTCGAAGTTGCGCGTCAGCCGGTTCAGGCCCACGCCCTCCACAATGGTGTCGACCTGGTGCCGCCGGCGCGTGCCCTCGCGCTCGCGCACGTCGAACATGACGTCGTACTTGATCTTGTTGAACAGGCCGCTGCCCTGCGGGTCCGCCAGCACCACGCGCACGTCCGGCAGCACCTGCTTGAGGTACCGGGCCACGCCCGAGATGGTGCCGCCGGTCCCCGACGCGGCCACGAACGCGTCCACGCGGCCGCCGGCCTGCCGGTAGATCTCGGGCCCGGTGTGGTCGTAGTGCGTCCGCCAGTTGGCCTCGTTCTCGAACTGGTCCGCAAAGACCGCGCGGCCGCCGGCCGCGCACACGGCGGCCGCGCCGGCCCGCGCCGCGTTGACGTACTGCCGCCGGTCGACGATGCTGGCCGGCGGCACCTTCTCCACGACCGCGCCCAGCCGCTCCAGCAGCCCGATCTTCTCGGCGCTCGTGTCGTCCGGCAGGCAGATGTGCGCGCGGTAGCCCTTGGCGCGGCACAGCATGGCCAGCGAGATCCCGGTCGATCCGCTGGTGCCCTCGAAGACGGCGTCGCCGGCGTGCGGCACCAGCCGGCCGTCGCGCTCGGCCTGTGGTCAGCGCGCCCCGTGCGGCCCGTACCTGCTCGATCACGGCCAGCGCGACGCGGTCCTTGGCCGATCCGCCGGGGTTGGCCATCTCCAGCTTGCCGTAGACCTCGCACCCCGTGGCCTCGCTCAGCGACCGGATCCTGACCATCGGCGTGTTGCCGATCAGGCCCTCGACGCCGGCGCGCACGTCCAGCACCGCGGCCGCCGCGTCTGCCGCGTCCATGGCGATCGGCGCCCGCGGCGCGGGCCGCCCGGCCTCGGCCGCGGCCGCGTCCGCCGCGCGCTCGCGCAGAAACGCCACCAGCGCCTGGACGGCGACCGTGCCGGCGGCGCCGACGGCCAGACCGACTGCCGCGCCCGCCCAGACGCCGCGTCCGCTTGCCGCAAAGCCTGCCATGGTGTGTTGAATGCGCGTGGCCGCCTGCTAAATTCGCGCGCAAATTTTCCCCCACCAGACCGCCGACGCTACACACACGAGAACCGGGATTCCGGCGCACACAGGCTGTTGCGCACGCCGAGAGCGAGCCAGGACACGGGCACTGGCACGAAGGACTGGATTCGATAACCGATTGCACGGTTGCGGGTACGTGGGGGGCGAGGGCGCCGGCCGCCGGCGGGCGGCCGCGGGCCGGCGCCGCGCCAATTCGGCCGCAGCTGACGCGACAGACGCTTGGGATGCACGCCGTGCGTGCACGATGGACTGCCGGACGGGCCGGGCCGGCGCTGCGGTGCGGCGGGGGGCGGGCGGCGGCGAATCGGCCGCCGGGCTGGGTGCGCGGGCTGGCGGGCGGCGGCGGTAGCAGCAGCAGGAGCGGCGGCGGCGGCCCCGGCAGCTCCGCCGGCGACGGCAGCGGCAGCGGCAGCGGCAGCTCCACCGGCAGCTCCGCCGGCAGCTCCGCCGGCAGCTCCGCCGGCCCCTCCGTCCCCGACACAGACGTCGCCGACCGTCGCCGCGGCCGCGCCGTCAACCGCGCCTACACGTCGTCGCTCCTGGCCACGTCGCGGTTCAAGGGCCGCGGCGCGTCGCTCTCCACGCCGCTGCGCGAGACGGAGGCCGACGCTGTCGCCGTCGAGGAGCCCCGCAAGGCCCGGACCGAGTTCGACTACTCGGTCCGGCCCGAGACGTTTCTCCACGTCGTCGGGCGCAACCCCCCCGAGTCGTTCCTGCAGTACCCGGTGGTCACGTCGGCCGCGCTCGCCGGGCGGTCGCGCGCCGAGCGGCCCCGCGGCACGACCATGCTCACCCGGGACTTCATCGACGGTAAGTCGGCAGCGGGCCTGCTGACGCAGACTCGCTCTACAACCCCCACTACGGGTACTTCTCGCGGCAGGCGCTCATCTTCTCGCCGCAGCAGCCGTTCGCGTACAACAGCCTCGAGTCGCTGGACGAGTTCGTCGACAAGTGGTCGTCGGACCTCAAGCGGTACGACAAAGTGCTCGACCGGGACCCCAAGCACCCCGAGCTGATCCCCCAGCTGTGGCACACGCCCACAGAGCTCTTCCAGCCGTACTACGGGCAGGCGCTGGCGCGGTACCTGCTCGTCAACTACATGCTGACGCTGTACCCGTACCGGGACCTGGTGATCTACGAGGTCGGCGGCGGCAACGGCACGCTGATGCTCAACATCATGGACTTCATCCGCGAGAACCAGCCGGACGTGTTTGTGCGGACCAAGTACAACATCATCGAGATCTCGAGCGCGCTGGCGGCCAAGCAGGCGCAGCCGCTGCAGCAGCGGATCGAGACGCTGGGGTACGCCGACAAGGTCAAGATCATCAACAAGTCGATCCTGGACTGGGACGTGACGGTGCACGACCCGTGCTTCTTCGTCGCGCTCGAGGTGTTTGACAACTTTGCGCACGACGCGATCCGGTACGACAACGAGACCAACGAGCCGCACCAGGGCCACGTCGTGATCGACGACAAGGGCGACTTCCACGAGCTGTACGACGCCGCGCTGGACCCGCTCGCCCGGCGGTTCCTGGACCTGCGCGCGAAGCTGTACCCCGGCACGGACTGGCGGGCGGTGCGGGGGCACCCGCTGGCGACGTCCAAGCGGTGGCGCAAGCTCAAGGAGATGCTGTGGCCGCTCTCGCACGACCTGTCGCTGCCCGAGTACATCCCGACCAACTACCTGCGCTTCCTGGACGTGCTGCGCGACCGGTTCCCGCACCACCGGCTGCTGTCGGCGGACTTCACGACGCTGCCGAACGCGACGCCGGGGTACAACGCGCCGGTGGTGCAGGTGATGCTGCAGAAGCAGATGATCACGGTGCAGACGTACATGGTCCTCCAGGGCTACTTCGACATCATGTTCCCGACCAACTTCGAGCTCGCGGCCAAGCTCTACACCGAGGTCTGCAAGAAGCCGATCACGGTCGAGTCCCACCGCTCGTTCCTCGAGCAGTGGGCCGACCTGGACGCGACGACGACCAAGGAGGGCGACAACCCGATGGTGTCGTTCTACCAAAACGCAGCATTCCTATGTACATAGAGCCAGTGTAAACTATTCGCATCCCGCCCCGCGCGCCGGTCCACGGCCGCCGGCTACGAGAACTTCCACCGGTTGCCGCAGTTCTCGCACGTGCAGAACGTCGTGAGCGGCTGCCGTCAGCGCCGCGCGCGCGCATACGTACCTCGTCCGCCGACCGCGTCTGCAGCTGGTAGTACGACACCTTCTTCTGCTTGCACTTGCCGCACGTGAACCGGTCCGTGATCGCGCGCTCCTCCTTGGCGCCCTGGGCGTTGAACAGGTTCTTCTTCTCGAGCCGCTCGATCTCGGACTTCATCTCCTCGGACGCCATCTCCTGCGGCGTCATCCGGTACAGCCGCTCGGCCGTGATCTCGCCGGCGACGACCCGGTAGCGCAGCGTGGGGTTGGCCTTGTCCTTGAGGTTCATGTAGAGCGAGCGCATCTTGGTGCGGTACGACGGCGACGCGCCCTTCTCGTTGGCGAACACCGTGGACTCGATCGCCCGCGCGCACGCCAGGATCCGCTCCGCGTACGCGTCCGAGTCGCTGGCCAGCGCGTTGTACGTGATGTTGACGCAGCTGTTGCGCACCTTGTCGTCGTAGACGTTTGTGTTGACGTTGTCCGTCTTGCTGTCGCGCGGCGCGCCGTTGGCCGGCTTGGGCGCCTTGGGCGCCTTCTTGGGCGCCTCCGCCGGCGACCCGGCCGCGGACGGCGTGGCCGACGCCGACGCCGACGCCGAGTCCGGCTTGGGCGACGGCTTCTTGCCGCCTGCGGGCGCGCCGCCCGCCGCCTTCTGCGTCGTAATCTGGTCCTTCCAGCCCTTGATGATCGACTTGACCAGCTCCGACACCTTCTTGTCGGCGTGCGACCGCAGCTTGTTGACGGCGATGCCGAGCTTGGTTTCCTGGAGTCAGCCGTGGCCCGGCGCCGCCCGTACCCGCAGCAGCTTCTCCGTCGGATACACGTCCTTCTTGAGCTGCTGGAGAATGTCGATGCACTCCTGGCCGGTCGTGGCCTTGTCCAGCCCGGACATCAGCGCCTTGATCTCCCGTGCCGAGAGGCCCTTCTTGTCGCTCATGTGTGCTGCTAATCTGATCTTAGCGAATCCATCGCGCGCCCGGGCGCGGCCGGCCATCGCGGGCCGGCCCGCGCCGCCGCTGCCGCGCGGCGCGCGGCCGCGCGGCGCCCGTTGCGCCCGCACTCACCTGTTGCCGTGCTCGCGACTCGTGCGCAGAATTCTGCGCGGCGCGGCGCGGAATTTTCTCTGGCCGGGTAACTGTGGGGATCGGGAAGAAGGGCTAGGGCTCGCAACGCGCTCGGACGCGTCGTCACACGCCGCCGTGTTGGATCTTGTTTGGTACGTGTTTGGTGCATGTTTGATACATGCCGGGTCATGCTCGGCACACCGCCTGCCGTGCCCCCGCCCGCCGATAACCCTATGACAGTCACAGCAATTCATTATCATAACAATACATCATAACATCCAGCGAGCTGGAAACCCGTAGCAAACCGGCCGCAGCCAGTCAGTAGCAATGATTAGAACACAGAGTCGTCAGGCGTGCCGTGGAAGCTCGCCGTGCGCCCCGCCGGCTGCAGCACGGGCGTCTCCGTCAGCGACAGCCGGCCAGAGAGAACACGGTGGCCGCCCGCCACGGTCTCCTCTCTGCGCAGGTTCCACTGCGGCGGCAGCTGCTCCGTGACCGAGTACTCGCGCGGGCTCGGCTCCGGCGACGAGTACACCGGCCGCGAGCGTGGCTCGCCAGGCTCGTGCGTGATCAGCGTGCCGTCCTCCCTGACCTCGATCTTGAGCGGCGACGACAGTCGCGGGCGCTTGGTGTCGCGCTGCGCGCGGCGCTGCAGGTCCTCGGCCGAAGCGGACTCGGCCGCCGCGTTGCCGTCGGCTTCGGTCGCGTCGCTGTCGTAGTGCGCACGCTTGCGGCTTGGCGGCGAGCCCGCGGGCGACGCCGCGTGCCGCTTCCTGGCGCCCAGATCACGCGCAGAGACGGGCTCAAGCGTCCGCCGCGGCGGGCAGTTCTCCTGGCCCGGCGCCGGATGGCTCGCCCGGTCCGAGCCCGGCAGCCGCGAAGGGGGGTCGTCAGGTTGAGCTGACGCTGGCCCGGCCGTTGGTTGAGCAACGGCCGGGGCAGACCCCTCGGCGGCGGCCGGTTCGGCCTGGCGACCTCTCTTGTGGGCGCGCGCGGTGTCAGTCTCGAGCTCGGTCTCGGACAGCCGCTTGAGGCTGGGGCGAGCAGGCTCGGCGGGCCTGGTGTGTGGCTCGCCCTGTGGCTCGGCGTGCGGCTCGGCGTGTGGCTCGGCGTGCGGCTCGGCGTGCGGCTTGCCCTGTGGCTCGCCCTGTGCCTCGGCGTGCGGCTCGGCACGCGGCTCGGCCTTCGCAGCCACGTCCCCAGCCACGTCCCCAGCCGCCCCAGCCCCGGCCGGCGCCGGCGCCTTGGCGAGACTCGCAGCGGTCTCCGCAAGGACTGTGTCGCCAGCGCCGCCCGTGTGCCCCGCCGCCGTCTGGCCGTGCAGCTTCAGCAGCTCGTTCGCCACAATCGTCTCCTCAAAGTCGTACAGATCCACCCCGGCGACGTCGTCCACGGTCCGGGCCTGTTTCCCGGCCGTGTAGCCCACCTCGCGGTCGCTGGCCTCCGCCGCGGCCGCCACCACCGCCACAAGCTCGTTGATGTCCGGCGCGTCCGTGATGGTCCCGTGGAATATCGAGTCCGGCCGCAGCAGCCGCTTGATCACCGCGTTCAGGCACACCAGCAGCGACTTCTCGGCCTTGATCGCCAGCTCGAGATCGTCGCGCAGCTGCTGCCGCAGCTCGTGCGGCCGGATAAAGTCACAGTCTTCAGCCTGCAGGCCCAGCATGACCTCGTGGAACTTGGCCACGTCAAAGTCCAGCCGGCCCGCAACAAACGAAAAGTAGCGGCTGCCCGGCGGCGTCGCGTAGTACATCTTCTCCAGCGCCCGGCGGTCGTCGCGGTCGCCCTGCAGCTGGTGCTTGAGCCACGAGTGCGAGCCCTCGGGCCGGCACGGCGACGGCGGCCGCGGCACCGACGCCACGGCCGGGTCGGGGTGCGGAAACGTCTCGTCGAAGCGCTCGAGCCGGGCCCAGTCGTGGCCCATGAACTCGTTCTGTGCGCGCTTGCCCTCGAGAAACTCCTGCCTGAGCCGGTCAAAGTAGGCCGAGACGATGGCGTTGAGGATGCCCAGCGCGTCCCGGCGGAAGCCGGCCACGTTGGCGGCCACGTGGTTGCGGTCGGCCACCAGCTCGATCAGGTCCCGGTACTTGTACCCAAAGTCCGGCCGGTACGACCGCGCCGGCGTGATGTGCGCGATCCCGGGCGTGTCCTCGAACGTGGCGCGGTCAAAGTCGTCGCCCGCAAAGAGCAGCGTGTTGGGCACGTCCAGCGGCTCGAACGAGTGCCGCCAGCGCTGCTCCAGCAGCAGCAGGCACGAGCGGCAGCACTGCGCCGTGACCGCCACCAGGTACTCCTCCGTGCTCGGCTCGCTGTGCTCGCCCGCCAGGTACCGCGCGACGTCGGCGAAGCCGTCCAGGCAGCCCGCGCGGCGCGGGAACGCGATCTCGCACGTGAAGCACGCCGCCACAAACGCGTTCCGCGCCCGCAGCTCGGCCGGGCCCGCCTCGAAGCCCTCGAGCAGCGCCGGCTCGGCCCGCAGCCGCGCGAGCGCCCGGCCCATGTTGAAGTGCCGCGCCAGCGTGTTGCCGATGTGCTTCCACCGCGCCTCGGCGCCGCTGCACACCGCGCGCGCGCACAGCTCGCTCACCGTCTGCGACGTGAGCATCGTCTGGCTGCAGCCCTCCACCGGCGACGAGAACGACGCCTTGACCCGCCGCTCGTGCCGGTCGGGCGTGCGGATGTCGTCCGCGAACTCGATCACCACCGAGCTGTCCGCGTACGCCTTGTAGCACGTCGCCAGCCGCGACGGCCGGTCGGGGTACGACGCCACCGCGGCCGCCACCGCCTTGTGCGCCGACTTCTTCATCGTCATGATCCTGTCGTGCCGGATCACCGTGGCCGTGTAGCACGACTTGGACGCCAGCATCTCCGACCGCGCGTGCGGCACTGCGGTCAGCGGCGCCGCCACAGCACTTACCCAACATGTTGGCCTCGGTCTCGCAGAACGACAGGTCGCCGGCGCCGGGATCGGCGCGCGCCTTGCCCTTGTCTTTGGCGTCGGCCACGACGTACACGGCCGAGCCCATGTACCGCTCGACCACGCACTCGGGCCCGGGCAGGTCCGCGCGCCCGGGCGTGCGCGCCGCGCACGGCGACGCCTCCGCCATCGTGATGTCGCGCGCGGACGCGTCGCCGGCCGGCGTGCCGCCGCACGACGACTCGTCGTAGAACGAAGAAAACAGGCCGTAGCCCCGCTTGCCGGGGTTCGGGCCCGGCGTGAGAGGCTGGACGAGGTCCGAGCCCAGAAACCGGTCCGGCGACGACGGCAGATCGATCTGCGGGCGCCCGTCGTCGGACGGCGCGACGTTCTCAAAGAAGAGGACGTCGTCAAACAGATCGCTGGCGGCCGTCACTGCGCCACCAGCCACGTCCCCTGTGGCGGTGGGATCCAGCGTCCCGGGAGCTGGGTCGGCTCCGGCCGGAACAGCGTCTGCGTCGGGCTTCTCCGGGACGGCTGCAGGACTGTCGGCAGGACCTTGAGCGGTCTCGCCGCCAGTCCCCGCGGTCGAGGGAGAGCTCGCTGGCACCGAGGAGCAACTGTCAGGCCGTTCATAATCCGAAGTTGCCCCCTGCTGTGGGTAGCCAGAGTCCGAGGTTGGCGGCAGAAGTCGCTCGGCGGTGTCGACAAAGTCGGCGGCGTCGGCGACGGAGCCGTCGGGCCCGCCGGTCGGGCTGCCGGGCCGACAAGACCCGCAGTCCGAGCCGGCGGGGTCGGCGGCTGCGTCGGCGGCGCCGGCGGCTGCGTCGGCGCCGATACTGACCTCTGCCTGAGCGCGCGCAGGCGCTCCATCAGGCGATTTGCCGAACGGCGGAGCAAATCGCTGGCAGCACGGATCCAGGCGCTCGAGAGCGCAGCCAGCTGGAAGCGTCGGGAGCGACACGGACGTGCGCGACGAGTTGATGGACTGGTCGCGGCCGTCGGCGTCGCCCAGGGGCCCCGAGTCGACCGAGTAGAACGAGAGGCTGCGGTCGGCGTCGGCCGGGCTCGCAGCGTCGTCCACGCGGCCAGCGGGGCCGGGATCGGGGCCGTCAGGATGGCCAGGACCGTCGCCAGCTTGGCGGCCTGCAGGAGCGGCAGGCTCGCCAGGCGGAGGACGTCCGGCGACAGGGCCAGCGTCGGCCATGTCTGCGCCGTCGACCGGCACAGCACACAGAGCACGATCGCCGTCGCGTCCAGCACGAGACTGGACGCCGGCCGGTTGCAGACCAGCTGCCGGGCGTGGGACGCACAGGGCGCCACCAGGCCCAGCAGCGGCCGCGTCGTCGGGCGCGCAGCTGTCCGGGACCGCGTGGATGCTCTGGCCGAGATCCGCAGGTCCCGGGCCAGCGCCTTTGTCGCCCGCAGCGCGCTGCGGCAGGCTTGCTGCAGCAGGCTGCGGCAAAGACGCGGCAGGGCCCGGAGCGCTGCTCTGAGCGCCGCGGTGGCCGTCGTCAGGCTCGGCAGCGGCGCCACCACCAAGACCAGAACGGCGGCCATCGACGTCACCGCGAGCAGCACCATCAGGCCCAGGACAAACAGCTGCAGGGTCCTCGCGGCGGCGCGCACGCGCGGGCGCGTCACCGTCCGGGCAGGCAAGCACAGCAGGAGCAGAGCCGGTTCGATCAGCCAGCCGAGGCTCGGCAGGCTGGCCGGCGTCGACGGCTGGCTGCAGATCGAAAGAGACAGAGCGGGACGCCTTGCGACCTTCCACCAGGTCGGGAACAGGTACGTCGGGCTCAAGGGCTGGGGTCAGTCGCGCTCGCGCGCTCGCGTACCTGCTGGTGCGGCTTCCGGAAAGCGCCTCTCGCGGTACTGGGCGGCCCGACGGGCGGACCGCAGAGCACGGGCAGAGAGCGGCGACTCCTTGGCAGGAGGGCGGGGGTCGGGGACATCGATGCGGGCAGCGAGCGCTGCCTTCCGGGGGGTTTTTCGCGCGGGCGTAGGCTGACCAGACTGCTGGCCAGCACTGCGCACACGCACAGGGCGGCGACCTGCGCCTGAGTCTGGTGCGGGCTCATCACGAGCGCCGCCTCCGGCACGACTCCGCTGGGAACGGCGGCGAGGTGCGGGACCAGACTCAGGAGAAGGATCACCAGCGGAAAGAATCCCATTGCTGGCGGCCTTGGGAGGCACGGCGAAAGCTGGGCCCGGAGGGCCGGGGAAAGGTGGAAAGAAGAAGGGAGGGGCAAGTGGTAGTCTTGCCGATCCAGAGCGGAACAGAGAACTCGACGCACGCGGGAGAGGGCGGGACGGGTTGTGTGATTCCTAGGGAAGCCGGCGACGGGGGCGGCCGCGTTTTATAGACGGCGGGCGTGGGCGAGGGCCGGGGCGGCTGACGGAGGGGACGGGGCGACGGGCGGCCGGGGCGAGCACGGTATACCGGTGCGCGGCGCGGGAGCGCGGGCGCGGCGGCGGCGTGCAGAGAAGCGGGAGAGGCGCATGAGATCGCGTAGCGGAAACGACACAGGCCAGGAAATTGCATGAAGCCGCATTGCCGTAGTAGGAAAGCGGAAAGGACGGCGACGGGAAAGGCTAAAACGACGCGTCAATGCGCGCGGCAGCGGGCGAGGGTGGGCCAAAAGCTAAAGAGTGAGCGGCGGGGACGAAAGGCCTGCGAAAGAGGCAGATTTGGGTTAAATTGCGATCAGAGCGGCTAAAGTCAAAAACACAGGAGAGGGTATTATGCAGGACCTGGTATCGAACTAGTTGCATGAATTCTGGGCCGAGCGAACGGGACGAAGCGGGATTGGAAGTTGGGCAGGATAAGGTTGGGTCCGGGGGGACGGTACGGGTGCATGAATGTGAGCCCAGGCGGGCGGGACGGTGGCGGGCGGCGCGCCGGCGCGCTGGGGCGGCGGCGCGCCGGCGACCCAGCGCGGTGGTAATGATGCGTGCGAATAGTCTGCGGGTATGGGGTGTGTGCGCGCCGTGGCCCGTGTGCCGGCGTGGCGGTGGACAGAAATGACCCTGACGTGCAGCGCCCATGCATGCAGCCGTGTAACCGTCCCAATTCGGACTAAGCGAGCGACCGGCCTAGAGCCGGCACCAGCCGGCCGGCGCGCGCGCGCGTGCCCGCCGCCGGCCCCGCCGATCTCCGCGGCCAAGCCGCCACGGCTAATAGCAGACAGATGCATTAACTTGCGTACTCCGCAGTCGGACGCGGCCAAGCCGCCGTACACCCACACGGCAGCCACGCTCAATCCAGCGCTCGCTTACAGCACCGGTCAGCCGCCCCGGGCCGCACCCGTGCAGTGCGAACCGCGAACATGGGTCGCAATTTGCCACCGCGCCTGCAACCGACCGCTCCTAGTTGCGCGCCCCGAGATCAGACACCATCTCGTGCTGCAGCTTCTTCTCCTCGCGCACGGCCGAGAGCGTGCCCAGACCTGCTCGTCAGCGTATCCTGCGCCAGGGGCCCGCCAGCGTCGGCCCGATAAGCCCACGTCGCTTAGCCCGATTCCGGCTCCCTATCCGCCCGTGCGCGCAAACTTACTGCGCAGATCCGACACAATGTCCTTGGTCTTGCCAAAGTACACCTCCTGCAGCTGGTTGCGCATCTTGGACTCCATGTCCTCGATCATGCGGCCCAGGTTGGCCACATGCCCCGTTTCGTCATCGACCGCCAGGCTCTGCCGCGTCTGCGGGAACATGCGTTAGCGCGAACGGCCAATCACCGCCGCTGTCACATACCTGCCGCGTCAGGTTGCCGCTCAGGTCGAAGCTGCCGAGCGCGCCGCTGTCCGTGACCATGTTCAGGATGACCGTGCTCGTGAGCTTGTACTGGGCCGTGCGGCCCGCCGTCTCAACCTCAAACACGTGCACCGAGTCCCAATTGCCGCTGCTCTTGGCCGCGCCGGCCGAGACTGCTGTCAGCGCGGTCGCGCGCGCGCGCGTACCTTTCTTGAGCAGGACGACGCCGGCAAACCCGTCGTCGAGGTCCCACATGTACACGCTCGAGAGGCCGCCCTCGTAGTACCTGGCCGTCAGCAGAGTCCGCCGGCGGGCGCGCCGCGGGGCCGGCCCGGCGTGCGGCACCGAGCCGCACCGCCTGCATGCTCGCGGCTGCGCCCCAATTGCCCTAAGGACGCGCGGATCGGTACACGAGCTCCGGGGTTGCGCCGTTCCCAGCCGGCTGGGTCCGCGCGTCATGGGTCACAAGGCGCGTCGCCGGCGCCGTGCGCGTTCGCACCCAGCACGCCGGCGCGCCGCGGCCCGTCGGAACAGACCGGAACGCCGCGCGCCGCCGCGCCCGCCCCCGCCGCCCAGCCCGCGCCCCCGCCCAGCCCCCAATCTCGCGTGTCCCGCGCGGGAAGGTACTCACAGGTCCCGATAGATGTCGAACGCGTCGTTGGCCGCCACCTCCAGCCGCCGGATCGCCGCGCTCGGCCCGCTCGCGTCCGCCAGCGGCGGGTCGTACTCGTTGCTCCACGGACTGCGGTAGCTGTCGCCGTCGCGGTTGTAGTCGCACACCAGGTAGTCCCGGCCGCTGGTCTTGCACCGCTTGACCTCGAGCGGCTGGTCAACGGACGACAGCAGGTCCTCCGTCAGATCCGGCGATAGATTGCAGAGCGCGTTCAGGTTCTGCGTGATGTTCTTCGGGTTGAGCCGGCGGAGCAGGTCCAGCGACGAGTCAAACGGGTCGGCCTGGGCGTCAGCGCAGCCATCCGGCGCGGCGCCATCCATCCGCGCGCGCCCGGGCCCCTTACCATCTTGGTAGCGGTGATTCGGTGCAGCTTCCACGGGGGTGCGGTCGTGTCGGAGCAGGAGGCCGCAGGTCCGGGTAAAGGCGATGTCCCAGCGCTGGCCACGTGACCCAGGCCGGGTAGCGCTTTAGGTAAGCGCCGCCATCCTAACCGCCAGGGGTTTGGGGACACCCAAACACAACTTCTAGTAAATAGCTAAAATTTTTTTCTTCTCCCTACAGCGCACTTGGCGACCACATCGACAGCCACGACACCACAGCGCGAGCATAAGCCAAGATGAGAATTCAGGCCTGCCACTTCTGCTCCGCGCCGGTCTACGTACGTACAGTCGCGCCGCAACGGTACTGACCCACAGCCCGGCCACGGCATCATGTTTGTCCGCAACGACGCCAAGGAGTTCCGGTTCTGGTGAGTCTCGTGCGCCGGACGGCGGCGCGCAGCGCGAGCCGGCCGGCAGCCGGGCGGCGGCCGGTCCGCGGCCGCCCGCCGCCGCCGCCCGCCGCCGCCCGCCGCCGCCGTCCCGCCCAGATCGAACGCAGACTGACGAGCAGCCGATCCAAGTGCCACAAGAACTTCAAGATGAAGCGCAACCCCCGCAAGGTCCGCTGGACCAAGGCGTTCCGCAAGGCCGCCGGCAAGGAGATGGCCGTCGACTCGACGCTCACGTTCGCGCAGCGCCGCAACGTCCCCGTCAGATACAACCGCGAGCTGACGGCGACGGTGCTCAAGGCCATGACGCGGATCTCGGAGATCCGGGCCAAGCGCGAGCGCGTGTTCTACAAGAACAGAATGCGCGGCAACAAGGACAAGCTCCGGGCCGAGAACCGCAAGCTCGTCGAGGAGAACCCCGAGTTGCTCCGCCTGCGCGAGGTCGAGCTCGAGAAGGCCGCCGCCAAGGCCGCCGCGCTCGAGGAGCCCGAGTCCGAGGACGCCAGCGAGAGCGAGATGGAGGTCGAGGCGGCCGAGGAGCAGAAGAAGAAGGTCAAGATCGCGGTCCTGGCCAACAAGCGCAAGAGCAAGTCGCGCGCCAAGTCCAGCATGGACCTCGACTAGATTTGCGCATGCGCGCGCGGCGCCGGCGGCGGCCGGCGCGGCCGCGGCACACAAAATTGGGATTCACTGGGCGTTTGACATGTTACTGTAAGACTTAGTTGGAGATCAAAAGTTATGACATTTGTTTTGCATACCTTAATAAACCGAACTTTTACGCTACGCCGGCTGCGCGGCTTCTCTAGCTCTATGTACATGTCTGGGCGGCGCGCTACATGTACGCCAGCGCCTGCTCGATGTCCACGAGCTGGTTCCAGATCTCGGTCTCGGGCTCCTTGCCGACGGCGTCGCGCTGCGCGGACCGCGGCAGGCCCAGGTACCGGTAGATGTTGTTGCCGTCGAGGACGGCACGCAGCGCCTGCCCGTTGAACTCGGCGTTGGTCTGGTGCGCGCGGTACATGCGCGGGTTCAGCCCGGCGTGCGACTCGACCCGGTCGTACAGCTGCTGCTGGACGATGTTCAGCCGGCGGTACGCGGTCTCGGAGATGGGCACGATCGCAAAGACGTGGCCGGAGAGCGTGCCGCCGAGGGTCAGGTACTGGTCGTCGGCCTCGGCGCTGTCGTCCGCGCGCGGCGCCTGCAGCCCGGCGACCTTGGGCACCATCGTCAGCGCCTGCACGGCGTGGCCCGCGTAGAACTCGGACTTGCGGATCAGCTTCTGGCCCGACAGCGAGCGCGGGTCCTCGGGGTCGTACTGCAGGATGTAGATCTTCTTCTGCGAGTCCACGATCACAAAGTGCAGGTTGCTGCCGTCGATCACAAAGTCCGCCGCGATGACCTCGGCCTGCTGGACGTCCTTGCCGAACAGCTCGAGCTTGTACGGCTCCTCCGAGAAGCCCACGAACCAGACGCTCTTCATGGCGTCGCCGAGCAGGATCGTGCTCTTGATGCTGCGCGCCTCGGTCACGTAGATGTTCATGTCCATGAACGCCACCGGCAGGAACGAGTCGTCCTCCTTGAGGCCGCGGACCATGACCTTGGGGCCCTGCGCCGACAGCAGGTAGCCGTTGATGTCGCACAGGCTGCTGACCGCGCCGCGGACCTCCTCCTTGGCGATCAGCTTGAACCGGTGGTTGATCTCGGGCTTGCCGGGCTCGGGCACGACCTCGATGATGTCCAGGATGTACACAAAGCCCTTGGCCGGCAGGTCCTCGCCGCGGAACAGGCCCGTGCCGACGGCCAGCAGCTGCCGCCGCGCCTTGGTCTGCTCCGACACCTCGAGGTTGACGGTCTTGACCACGAGCGGGATCTCGTTGGGCAGCAGCTCGAACGTGTCGACCGTGATCCACGAGATGGGCGAGATCAGCTGCAGCGCGCCCTGGTCGCTGGGCGCGGGCAGCTTGAGGTCGTCCTCGGGCTGCTTCTCCTCGTCCTCGTTCTCGAACTCGTACGGGATCTCGCGCGTCGTGCCGGCGACGTACACCGACTGCGGCGGGAAGTACGTGAGGTTCTGGATCTCGTCCGGAAACGAGACCTGCTTGGCGAGGAACGTGTTGGAGTAGTCGAACTCCTTGGAGATCCTGCAGATCCGGGCCGTGTTCTGGGTCAGCGAGGCCGGCAGGGCCCTTACCTTGCGGTCGACGTAGATGAAGCCGTGCTCGACAAACTCCGAGTGGAACGGGCTCAGCGCGCGCGTGGCGCCGCCGGCAAACGGCACGAACGTGGGGAGCGACTTGGCCGTCTTGACGAGCCAGGACGCGCCGCCGTCGGGCGCGCCGGCGGCCGGCGCGCCGAGCACAAACACCGTCGCGAAGCCGCTGACGTCGGCCATCGGGAACAGCCGCTGGTACCGCCCGGGCGCGACGGCGTCCGTGTCCATGGCGTCGGCCGGGGCCGGGTCCTTGAACGCGCGCGTGACCTGGGGGATCTCGACCTTGACGAACCGCAGCTCGGTCTGGCTCTCGGCCGGGCCCGGGCACACGATGGGCCGGTAGAGGACGACGTCGTTGGCGTCGGTGCGCAGCACGAGGTAGTCCTCGCGCACGACGTCGTCGCCGAGCGGCACGTACAGCATCTCGACCACGGCGCCGTCGGCCGGCGCGGCCTCACCGTCGACCGAGACGATCGCCGGCAGGTCGCTGGCGCTGGCGCACTCGAAACAGAGCGCCGCGGTCGCGATCTGGTAGATCTGGAGCGTGCCGTCGGCGGTCAGCAGCATGCAGCAGTCCTCGGCGCCGGCCTCGTCCGCCGGCGGCGCGCTCTCGGCGCCGCGCTTGCGCTTGTTGCTCTTGGCCGAGCGGCGGGCGCGGCCGCGGGCCGCGGCCGCGACCAGCGCCCGCGGCAGCGTGCACAGCGTGCCGGCCATGTACTTGGTGTCGCTCCGCAGCCACGGCGCCTGCACGAGCTCGTACGTCTCGGGGTCGGCCAGGTACAGCATCGCCGTGTGGTCGTCGAGCGTGACCAGGACCGAGTTGTTGACAAAGTGCGCCGTCACCACGGTGGTCTCGGCCTGGTCGTCGTCCAGCGCGACCGGGATCATCTGCGCGATCTGGAAGTCCGAGTCGTAGACGCGCAGCTCGCCCGGGCAGATCTGGACGATGCGGGTGCCGTCCAGGACCGTGCCGACGGCCAGCGTGGGCGTGTTGGCGTCGAACTCGGTCCCGCGGACCTCGTGGAACTCGTCGCCGATCGAGAACACGTAGCTCTCGTCGGCCTTGGACACGATCAGGAAGTTGTCGAACTGGTCGACGTTGGGGTCCTGCGCGGACTTTGTGTTGCGGCTCTTGGTCTTGACGGTCCAGAGCGCCTTGCAGTCCGGCAGGCTGAACTGGCCGACCACGGTCGGGCTCAGCGACCGGCGGAAGATGCTGAGGCCGCCGGTGCCGTTCTGGCCGCCGCGCGCGGCCACGATCTCGAACTTGGACGAGACCTCGCGCGACAGGTGCGCCTCGGCCGCCGGGAACTCGGGCTTGCCGGTGTTGACGCTCACGATGGGCCCGTGGTTGAGCACGACGTCCTCGATCGAGAACGCAAAGAGGTCGGCCAGCGTCTGGGGCGCGGCGTCGGCGGCGGCGGCGGTGCCGGCGTCGTCGTCGCCGTAGAGGTCGATGTCGTCGTCGTAGCTCTTGACGGCGAACTTGACCTCCTTGGGCTCGCTCAGGTCCGTGGCCGAGAACGTGAGGCTGTTCTGGGTGGTCTTGCTGTCGCCCTGCCAGGACAGCAGCAGGCTGTTGCCGATCTCGGCGCCGATGAAGACGGTCTTGCTGGCCGCCCAGACCTCGATGCACGCCGCCGTGACGGCGACGGGCGCGCCGCCGTCGGGCGCGACCGCGACGGGGTTGAGCGTGAGGCCCTCGACCGAGCGGCCCTCCATGACGAACTGCAGCACGACGAGCTCGCCGGTGGCCAGCGTCAGCAGCACGTAGCGGTCGAAGAGGTGCTTCGCGACCGAGCCCTCGAGCCGGTAGTTGAGCTCGGCCCGGTCGACGAGCTCGATCGCGGTCGTGAGCGCGGCCATGGCGTTCACGGCCACGGCCAGGCACTTGCCGGACGGGTCGATGTGGATCAGCACGTTCGCGCCGATGGCCAGCGTGCCGCCGATCGGCGCCGGCAGCGCCAGCAGCGTCGTCAGGTCGTACGGCAGCGCCGGGATCTTGAGGATCGACGTCGACGCGCGCTGCTGGAAGTCGAACGCGAGCACGAGGAACGTCAGGTTGTCCTTGGTCGTCTCGAGCTCGGACGTCCACGTCTGCGCGCTCTCGTACAGGATCGCCAGCGTCGGCTCGCGGTACTCGTGCAGGAACACGAGGTCCGTGATCTGCACGATGCCGTCGTCGCCCAGGTCCGCCGGCGTCGCCACAAACGACGGGTGGAACAGCGGGCTGCCGGGCGCGCTCGCCGCGCCCGCGACGTCGTCGTCGTCGCTGCGGTACGGCAGGAACGCGATCCGGTTGCGCTCGAACTTCAGGCACGCGTGCGCGTCCGCCGGGTCCGTCCGCAGGAACGCGGCCGAGCTCGTCTGGTCCGTGAACGCCAGCGTCGCGTTCAGCGCGTCCTTCTCGTAGTAGTGCAGCGACACCGTGGCCAGCGCCGCCGCCGCCGGGTCCCACCGCACCAGCGACAGCT
Organism: Neoaidaea tothii; assembly: GCF_038497935.1. Taxonomy (NCBI): domain Eukaryota; kingdom Fungi; phylum Ascomycota; class Lipomycetes; order Lipomycetales; family Lipomycetaceae; genus Neoaidaea; species Neoaidaea tothii. Next base: position 238,070 of record NW_027117986.1, read on the forward strand.
TGGCGCGCTCGAACGCCAGCAGCACGTAGTCCGTCTGCCCGGCCTCCGGGCTGCGGATCCGCGAGATGCCCGTCACCGTCCCGTTCAGCTCGAACTGCGCCACCAGGCTCAGCTTGGTCGAGTAGTTCGTCACCGACGTCTCGATCTCAAAGTCCCCGATGAACCCGTCGCCCCCGTCGCCCGCCGCCGGCATCGCGAACCCGTCCGCGCCCGCGCCCGCCCGCAGCACGTGCCGTTCATACGACACGAACCGGTACACCTGCAGCAGCGTCCGTCCCCGCACCACCACCAGGTTCTTCTGGTCCGCCTGCACAAACGCGGCCGACGTGCAGTGGCTCACCGTCGTCGGCTGCGTCAGGTCCCGGTAGACCTGCATTGTCTGCCGATGCGTGTGCGATCTGCCGCCTGTGTCTGTCTGGTCAGCGCAATTCCGCGCCCGCGCGCCGCCGCCGCGATCCATCACCCACCGCTCAAATCCGACCCTACCGGTCGCTCGCGTCTGGCCCGATTTGAAGCCCAGTCACGGCCTGATCATCGATCGCGGCCTGGTCGCAGCTGCTGAAGATTTGCGTCGTTTTGCTGGGGTGAGGACCTGGCCGCGTGTCCCGCACGTTTCGCGCCTGTGCCATAGCGTCGCGCGCCGCGACACTTGCGCAGACTCCACTCCGCCGCTGTTTGCTATCATCGACATCGTGTAAATAAGCTCGTGCGATTATCAGCGCCGGATATCGAACTACACAGCCCAGGGCCGACGGTAACAGGATGGAGACATCGACGGGCATATCCGCCGTGCGCACGGCGTTCATCTGGATAGCCTTCGCGGTGGCCTACGGGCTGCTGGCGGGCATATCGGTTGTGTTTGTAAGTGCGAGGCCAGGGCGGCGCGGCCGGCCGGGCGGTCCCGGGCGGCGGCCGGGGGCCCGGGGGCGGCTGCGGGCGGGCCGCGGGCCGGGCCGGGCGGCCGCGGGCGCCGCCGGGCGCCGAGCGCACTCCGCTGACCGCCAGATTCGTGTGTATACCAAGAAGCAGGAACGGGACGCCTTCGTCACCATTACGTCGATCTTCTCGCTCGCGGCGGTGCTGGCGACGGCGCTGCTGCTGCCGGTGGACATCGCGGTGGTGAACGCCACGGCCGGGGCCATGCAGGTGCGTGCGGCGGGCGCGCGGGGCTGACAGCAGGACCTGACCGGATCCGAGACGGCGGTCAAGATAGGTAGGTCGAGCGCGCGGGCGCGCTGACGGGCAGTGTACTACAGTAAGTGGCCGCGGCGGGCGCGCTGACGCAGTTCTGTACTCGGTGGACGCGTTCCTGATCCTGATCCTGATCCCGTTCGCCTACTTTTGGTACGTTCCGGCGCGGCCGCGCTGACCGCAGGTACGAGGAGTGGGACGGCGGCGAGTCGTCGGTGGGCGAGCGCATCCGCGGCGCGCTCAAGTTCGCCGTGATCTTTCTCGGCGTGGCGGTCGCGCTGCTGATCGTCGGGCTGTTTATCCCGTACGGCCGGGGCGTGGCCAACAGCACGTACGACTTTGTGTACTTCCGGCAGCTGCTGGACGAGAACCGTAAGTGCGCGCGCGGGCGTGCTGACCGCAGGCGGCGAGCGCGGGCTCACGTTTGTCATCGGCGTGCTGCTCTGCCTGGGCATCATCATCTTCGTGATCTACACGGCCGTCGGCTTCGCCGTGCTGCCGATCCTCATGATCAAGTGGCAGCCCGAGGTGTCCGGCACGGTGCTCAACGACACGCGGGTCGCGCTCGAGCTCAACCGCGAGAAGCAGCGCATGATCGAGGCCAAGTACGAGGGCTCGAGCGTGCAGTGGAACATCCGCGACAAGCGCGCGTACGAGAGCCTCCAGCGCGAGGAGAAGACGCTGATCCGCATGGTGCGGCTCAACGGCGGCGGCGTGCCGCGCTGGTGGCGGCCCAAGTGGCTCAAGACGGCGTGGAACCGCGCCGCGCGGCCCGTGGTCGTCGTGGCCGGCGTGCTGCTGCTCGCGATCGCGCTGCTGGTCATCGCGTCCATGGTGGTCACCATGGTCGACAAGATCATGCACACGACCTGCGGCCGGCACTGCGGCTTCCTGCTCATGAAGACCCAGATCCTGAACCCGATCAACGAGATCCTGATCCTGGCCTCGCGCGGCTTCCCGGCGGACTACATCATCACGTTCCTGATCGTGGTCTGGATGTTTGTGTCGACCATCATCGGCATGTCGTACCTGAGCATCCGCATCGCGTGGATCGTGCTGTTCCGCATCCAGCGCCGCAAGACGTACCCGCAGGGGCTGCTGCTGGCGTCGGCGCTGCTGATGGTCGCCGTGCTGGCGATCAACTACACGTTCACGACGGTAAGTCCGTGCCGGGCCCGCTGACGCAGATCATCGCGCCCGACTACTCGCGCTACGGCAACCAGCGCTTCTGCTTCACCACCGTGGACGGGCTCTACGGCGTGGCCGGCGCGTGCGACCCGGGCCAGCTCGTGACCTGCGCCGAGGCGAGCGCCGCGCTGCTCCTGCAGCCGGCCTACCAGACGCCCGTCGTCGAGGACCCGGCGGCGGGCTACGCCAACGCGACCGCGTACTTCTACCAGGCGTGCCGCCAGACCGCGGTCACCACCTTCCTCGACCGCGTCGTCGTCAACTTCCCCTGGTTCGGCCTGTGGTCGTTCTGGGCCCAGTTCGGCTTCTTTGGCGTGTTCCTGCTCGCGCTCATCGTCGCCATTGTCCGCCGGCCGTCGTTCAACTCGTACGACGCCGACGACGACGACGACGACGAGGAGCAGCAGTCGCTGCTTGGCCGCACGTCGGCCCGCCTGAGCTCGACCTGGGACGACCTGGCCGCGCGCGGCCGCCGCGCGGCCTTCACGGCCGCGCTGCGCGGCGCCGCGGGCTCGGCCGGCTTCGACTAGGCGTGTACAGTACGGGAGCGGCGCTGCCGCTTGGGAAGATACGCGTGGGGACTTTTTGATTGTGAACTATTGGGGGCATTGGATGCGGTGCTGTGCATAGATAATGGACCAACTCGTGATAGCCGGGTAACCGACGTAGCCTCGAAAAATTATCTCCCGCGGCCGCGGCCCTTCCCGCACCGAATCGAATCCATCACGCCGCAGCGGGTGGCAGACGCATCGAGATCAGCAGCGCAGCCAAGGCAGCCGTAACGAACCAGACAAGATGTCGAAGCCCAGCACGCCTGAGCTCAAGAAGGTACGCGGATCGCAGCGATCGGGCTGACGGCAGTTCATGGACAAGCGCCTGTTTGTGCAGCTCAACGGCTCGCGCAAGGTGACCGGCCTCCTGCGCGGATACGACGTACGTGGGCGGGCGCGATGGATGCTGACCCCAGGTGTTTCTCAACCTCGTGCTGGACGAGGCCGTGGAGGAGAAGGCGGACGGCGAGCGCGCCAAGATCGGCACGATTGTGAGTGCCGCTGCCGGCGAATACGAGGGCGCTGCTGACCGACACAGGTGATACGCGGCAATTCGGTGGTGATGATCGAGGTAGGTGGAGCGCGACGGGCGGGCTGACGACAGGCACTCGAGCGGGTCAACTAGAGCGACACGCGGCCGGAGCCGGACGGGGCGGCGGCCATAGAGCGCGGGCGGGGCCACACACCGAGCGTGGCGGCGCGCCCGCGGGAGACGGCCGCGGTGCCGGTGTACATTAGTGAATCGAATGGATCTTGGATTCTTGGATCTGGACCGGCGGCGGCGCTTGCGGCTCTCGGGCGCGGCCGCAGCGAGCGTAGATGTGACAAAATGTACTCATTAAATAGATATTAGAATTAGCTCGCTGGCGACGCAGGTACAGCGGCCAAAGCAGCGGTGAGGACTATACATACGACAAGCAGACATAGACAAAACTATTGATAAAGCGAAAAATGATAACAAAGGAAAGTCGGCGCCGCCACGCGCTCGCGAGCCCAGGGCTGCGACGGTGGCGGCGGGAACACAGCCCCAGCGCCGGGGCGCCGGGCCAATGATCTAGGGGATCTCGATGAGGACTGGACCGGCCAGGGGGACGGGGGCGTCGACAGACAGCCGGAGCGAGCGCCGCGGCGGTCGGCCGGACCGGCGGATGCTTGGAGACGGCGCGCGGCCGTCTCTATATCTTGGGGGCGACGCCGTCGTCCTTGGGCCGGAGCACGGTGGGCTTCTGCTGCTTGGCCTCGAGCTCGACCTTGGCGTACCAGGCGCCGCCGCCGAGCGTCAGGATGATGCCGATGGCGTTCATGGGCGTCACGGTCAGGTGGAAGAAGATGATGGCCAGGACGATGGTCAGGATCTGCTTGACGTTGGCGGCGACGGTCATGGTCAGCGCGCCGGTCTTCTTGTTGGCCGTGAACGAGACCACGTTGAGGCCAAAGGCAATGGCGCCGTTGAGGAGCAGCTTGAGGAACATGGACATGGTCAGGTCGGTGGCCACGTACGTCTTGACGCCCTGCAGCTCGCCCGTGAAGTAGGCGTAGATCACCGTCTGGAGCAGGGCCAGCGGCGACATGCGGAAGAGCAGCTCGAGCGGCGACAGCTTCAGGCGGCCGGTCTGCACGCGGTTCGTGACCACGGTCTTGAGCGCGGCCAGGAACGCGCCCAGCAGCGTGAGGAAGAAGCCAATGGCCGTGAAGTAGTAGTCACCCGCGGTCGCGAAGCCGACGCCGGCGACAACCTGGGTTTAGCAAAGCACGCGCGCAATTGGCTTACCGGGATGAGCGAGACGTACGTCATGACGCCGTACACCTTGCGGAACCCGATCACGTAGATGATGATCGTGAAGAACGGCGTCATCGCGCGCACGATCTGGTGGAACGGCACCGTCACCAGGTTCAGCGACACGTTCGAGATCGCGATGTTGATCGTGTACAGCAGCGAGAAGAAGAACAGCGTGATGTTCTCGCGCTCGCTCAGCGTCGTCAGCGTGAAGTGGCCCTTCAGGTAGAAAATCAGGCAGCCGATGGTGCCGCACAGGGCGTGGATGCCCGTCAGCACGTACGGGAACGGGAAGTGCCCCAGCACGGCCTTGTTGTAGATGGTCAGCGCCAGGTTGAAGAAGAAGTACACTGCCAGCCAGATGTACTTGGTCCGCAGCGAGTCCGCCGCGGGCGCGGCCAGCTCGGGCGATGCCCGGTGGAAGGGCAGCGTCTCGGACTTCTCGGTCGGCATCTTTCCGGTCGAATCAAACAACAGCACGGCGCGCAAACTGCAGCCTAGCGAGCGGGCGAGGAGAGACCACCTGATCTGGCGAGCCTGGGCAGTCTGTATTCGCTGGATGGCAACCGTCGACAGGCCGACGGATGAATTGCGAGGGGACAGGGAAGAACTAAAAGATAGATGGAAGAGATTATACTGTGTATAAAGCGTGGAAATCCCACGCCGCCAGGCCACCTAGCGTGCAGGCGTCTACAACTACATTCGGTGCGGCACCGCGGCTCCGATAGAGCGGTAGTGGAAGACGCAGATGCGCACGCCGACAAACTTTAATTGGGTTATGGTGGCAGAAACAAGCGGGCGGCGGACCTACTCGGCGAGAAGGGGCCCATACAAGGTGTGATGGTGCGGCCGAAATGGCCTGGGGGACCGCACAGACAGGCCAGACTAGGACCGACTGGGCATGCTGTGTGCGGGCGCGCGGCAGACCAACCAAACCCGCCGTGGACCCACAGAATCGTGCAGATATTGTCCCTGCCCGCCTGCCCGGCTGGCATTCCTGCGTAGACTGCAGCGCCGGTCCCGACGGCCCACGGCGGCGGCCGCCCGCGCCTGCGGTGGGCGGCGGCCGCTCCGGCCCGACCTTGTTCGCCGCGGCCGGACGTACGATGGGCCGGGCGGCGGCCCAGGCTACGCGGCCGCCAGGCTGGGCACCGGCCGTGGCCGAATGCGGCTAAATCGAGGGCCGATTCTTCCCAATTGGGCACATGCACCAGTAAGGTTTGCGCAGGCTGGCAGTTGTTTGACGACTAGTGTCAGACTAATCCGGAAGAGGACGTGTGTGCAGCACAACCGTCGCGCCGTGTGGACACGACCGCGGTCCTAAGAAAATACGGTTACGCGGCTGTCGCTTAGCATGTTCCCCTGGATAGTCGTGGCCGCGTAGCTCCCGGGCCGCCTGCCGGCCCCGTCCGCGCGGCCAGAGAAGCGGACGAGGCCGCCGGCGCCGCCTGCCGCCTATTAGGCCGTTAATTTGGAACTGCAAGGTGCGGCCGCGCGCGCGTCACGCCGCTGCCGGCTGCTGCCGCCGCTGCGCTTGGCCGACTAACCGGGCACGCCACGGCCCGCCCGCGTTGGCGCAGTGCCACCCTGCGCGCTGGGCAGGATGCGGCCTCGCCGCTGCTACCCGGCCGCTCGGCTGCCGCCGGCGCTGATCGCGTGCGCCGGCAACACGCGTCGCGCCGCGGCCGCGCAATCGGCGTGGCTGCGTGGCGCGCATCCGAAACACTGGCGCGGATTGGTCGCGGCGCGCGTCGTGCCGCTCGCGCCACCGCCGCTTGCCGGGCGCGCAGCGCGAACGCGAACGGAACGGACGAATCACGGCATGATGTCACCCCGCATCTGCACGTGACTCAAATCACGTGCATAGTCACGTGTACAGTCACGTGTCCGCCGTTCATCACCGCGCCCGCCGCCCGCGTCCTCGCCCGCACCATGATCCGATCCACGCCCGCGCTCTCGTTGCGGCGGCCGCGCCCGGCGGCGCTCGCGTCGGGCCTGCCGGGCCGTCCGCCGCCGCTGCCGGCGCTGCGGACACTCACGTGCACCTCGCGTCGACGCGACCGCCACGCGCCCGCCGCCGTGGCCACCGGCCTGATCTGGCGCACCACCGCGCCGGCGCGCGCGCCTGCGCTTCCGCGCACGCGGCCCGCGTGGCTGCGCCTCCCCGGCCGCGCCCCCGCGCCGGCCTGGCCGCGTTCCGTGCGCTGGCTGGCCACGCAACGGGCCGAGGACGCCGGCGGCGCCGACGGCCCGCCCCGCCGTTTCTCCAACGACGAGCTCGCCAGCGTCCTCGGCACGCGCTTCGGGCGCGAGCCGACCAAGCTCCAGCTGCTGCTGCTGCCCATCCTGCTCCTCGGCGGCGCGTCGCTGCTGATTGTCTCGTACGGCTCGTATGTGATCTACTTTCGCCACGAGACCTTCTTCCTGCCGTACTGGATCAAGGAGTACGAGTTCGACGAGCTGCTGTCACAGAACCAGCGCAACGTCATCAAGAGTAAGTCGCGGCGCGGACGCGCTGACGGCAGGCATCTTCTCGCAGGACCTGCTCGAGTCGCTCTCGTACGACGACAACGTCGCGCTCGAGCTCGGCCTACCGATCTTTGTGCTCTCGGTGGACGACCTGACGTACAAGTTTGCCGAGGACACGCCCGTGCAGCACGTGCTGCGCGGCGTCGAGTTCTCGGCCGACGACTTCCACGACGTGGGCACGGTCGAGCCGGCGGCGGCCGAGCCGGCGCCGGGCGCGCTGGGCCGCGCGCTGGCGTACCTGTGGTCGTTCCTGCCGGCGCTGACCGGCGGGCTCCTGCCGCGGGCCCGGCCGGCCGCGCGCATCGTGTCGCTCTCGGAGATCTTCTCGCGGGTGCAGTCGTCCATCTCGGAGGTCGCCGAGCCGATGACCGTCGGCCAGGACACCAACCCGGACGACTCCTCGACCGAGATCTCGGACGAGCAGCAGGCGTCGCGGGCGGCCGAGCAGCTCGAAAAGTTCCTGGCCGATCTGCTCGAGAAGCAGCGCGCCAGCCGCCGGTGGGTCGAGGTCGCGGGCACGGCCACGATCGAGGGCGCGCGGGTGCGCCGCCAGCGCCGCGAATCGGGCGCGTGCGACCGCACCTACGTCGTCGTGTTTCGCGGGTTCATGGACGCCGAGCGCATGAACGCCGTGCGCATTGCCGAGGGGCACGTCGACGTGCGTGTGGGCGACGAGACCGTCAAGACGATCCGCTGGAAGTAGGGTTTTGTATGTACAGTCAGCGAGCTCCGAGCCCTAAATGGAGCTCCTCTTCACTCTCGTCGTCGACGTCGATGGGCCGGCGGAAGCGGCCGTAGGCCCCGGGCGTGAAGGTGGCGGCCGGTGTGGCGGGGAGCTCGGCGACGTCGTCGTCCGAGCTCGAGAGGTCGATGGCCGGGCTGGCGACGCCGTCGGCGACGTCGACGACGTCCACCACAGCCACCGGCTCGGCCGCGGCCGCCGCGCCGCCCGGCGCCGCGTCCACCGGCGCCGCCTTGTCCAGCTCGAGCTGGATCTCGCCCTCGCGCACGGCAATGCTCGCCCGGTCGCTTTCGAGCTCGACCAGCTTGGCCTCGTGCTCGGCCCGGCGCACCCGCATGGCCTCCATGGCCGTCTGCAGCCGCGCCAGCGCGCCGTCCACGGTCGGCATCGGCTGCAGGATCATTCCGTCGATCTGGGGCCGCGCGCGGCGGCGGGCCGCGCGCGCGCCCGGGGCCGGGCCGAGCGCCGGCGCGGCCCGGCGACCGGACCCGCGGGCGCCGCACCGTCCCCGGCGCAAATGCGCGGCCGC